>NC_000079.6:94857546-95157546 GCF_000001635.26 Mus musculus | reverse complement strand
CACCAGCGGCAGTGGCGGACACCTGTACTCTTGAAGCGCTCCAGACTTGGATCCTGATCCGTGCTTCTGTCTCACAAGTCTCGCCAGTCGTCATGTTGACCCAATCCCCAGACAATGGGCATAATTAAGTCAACCTTCCCAGGGCTCCTTACCCTGTAGAAGAGACTTACCAAGAGATCACGAACGAGAGCAGTCAGGAGGAAGGTTCAGGGGAGGCCAGTGTCTATATGGTAATTGGGAAACCATTTAGTCAGAGATTAGAATTGGATGTTCCCTGATACACACATGGATGGGCAGATTCCTGGAAGAGATTATCTTTCAGAACAGTACGTGTTTATGTGCTGAATTAGCATGGTGATTATCCTTGTTCACCAGGTTACAAAAGCGATCAGCAGAAGGGTGGCTAGTTATCAGGAGTGGGAGAGCTAGTTGGGCAAAGGGTTGGCAACTGCCACTGCCATTAAATAACATCACTTGCTTTTTTTGGTCTTTAGTGTCCAGTTTCCTACTGTGTTACCCTTAACCTTCATTCCCACCACTACATGGTGCCCCAAGCACTGAGCCCTGTCTCTTAGGAGAGTGGATATCATGAGAATACTTGGATGGGGAATCCTAGAACATTTTTTTTGAACAACATGATGTAACCCCTAATAAAGGGAGTCTATGTTGCAAGGGGATATGTTTTAACTGCATTTAAATGCCCAGGCTCTGTACTTGTCATACTTGTCACAAGTCATTCTGGGTAACATACCACTAAGATCAAAGTCAGAGAACATGGCAGGCTATAGGAGACCATAAGTTCTTTTGGAAAGTCAATGGTGGCTAGTTGGGCACATGGCTCCCAATCATTGGTGGGGGTAAGCTCCCTAAAGATAAAGGGTTATTGAGTTGGTGATGGGGCCATCCAGGGAATGTAACCGTAGGCATCTTTCACATTTTAAGTTCAACTGTGAAATGCAAAAGGTAGTGATTGAGGTTGCAGGGGTAGCTAATTCTTTAGGAAGAGCAAGAGAAATGTTTTTGAAGGTAAGAAAGAATGATATTTAGGAAAAATTAAGTGTAGGAACACTTGCTTGGACATGACCTGGGAGCAGGTGAAAAGGAATGAAATCAAGAATGGGTAGAGGGGGAGGAAGGAGTAGAAATGTCTCTGCCTGCACACTCCCAAAGGTGTCCTCTACTCCCAATGATAGCCATCATGTCCAAAAGGTCGACCAGACACAAGATTGTCCTGAAAGGACATTTTTATAGCAGCCACTTCACATCCTGGGGGTGAGAAACCCAGGACTCAGTGTTGGTTATTCAGGTGCAGTGTGTAAGGTGAGTATAGTCAGTGCCACTGGAAGTTTGTTGTAGAACTAATGGGTGATCCTCAGACCTCCTAGGACTACCTGGGAGCACCATCTAGGAGCTTGATAGGTAAATACTCCATCACTGAGCTATATCCTTTAGAGCTCCACCTCCAGTCTTTGGGATTCTGTTAGAAACGTCAGCTCTCGATCCCATCTCAGATCATCTGAGCTAGGCTGTTTGACAGGAACTGGATCCAGGTGACAGGTACACAGGCGGCAGTCTCAGAACCCTTGTCTAGATCTCTGCTGTCCTTGGCTGTCAAGTGAGGCCAGAGGCCAGAAACAGAAGTATAGCCACACCCAGAGAAATAGGATGGGCTGTGTCACTAGAAAGTTTCTGGAAGTTGGAGGCATCTGCTAACTCCCAGCTTGTGGCTAACCTAGGTGATGGTTGCAGGAAAGATGGTATGATTGTACTTTCCAGAGTGAACGCCCAGGTGATCCCGGTTGACTCTGGCTTTTCTAATGGTTACTTGTCCTGAGAGTGTCCAACCATAGCCTGCTAGCCTTGACCGGGCCCTGTTTTACAGCATTAGGTACACATGCTTTCATTTATGTGTGACATAATCTTTCAAACACCTGATGACAGAGTGGTCTCTTCTGAGAAGCCATCCACCATCTTGTTTGGGCCACCTTCCCTATGCACCTTCCTCCATCCCAAGTTGTTATGCTGTGAGTGGTAGATGGGCTTTTGGCAGACATTGGTCAGGAGGAGCTGCAGTAGACAAGTGAGCTTCCTGGAGATGGCCCCCTGCTTTGCATGTCTGTGATGGGTGAATCCTGGAAAGGCATGGCCCCAGGGCCTTTGTGCCAGGATTGCTCTTGCTCTTGATGTACCTTCTTATGTTTGCCATTGCTGTGTTCCTCATTGTTCTGACAGGGCGTGATTGGGTAAAGAAAGACCCCTTCTGCCTGTAGTCAGTTATGTTTGATTCCTGGGTATTAGCCCACCCCATTGGGCAAATTTTCTGCAGGTCAACATGAAGATGAACTATCATGGATTAATGCTGTTTAGATGAATTTATGATTTATGAATTGTTGATTTGATTCAAACAGTTTTAAGAAGTTATGACAGTTGGTAGAAAGTTTAAAGTTAGAATCAGAAGTAGAGTATGTCTCTCCCTTGTGGAATAGTAAAGGTTAGTGTGTGTGTGTGTGTGTGTGTGTGTGTCTGTCTGTCTGTCTGTCTGTCTGTCTGTCTGTGTCTGTGTGTCTGTATATTACGTTAAAAAGGAGTGAGCTTCTGTAGGTTACAAGTATGCACATTGCATTAGGAAGAAGAATAGGGCATATGTATCAGAAGATGGCCTAGTTGGCCATCATTGGGAAGAGAGGCCCCTTGGTCTTGCAAACTTTATATGTCTCAGTACAGGGGAACACCAGGACCAAGAAGTGGGAGTGGGTGGGTAGGGGAGTGTGGGGGGGGGAGGGTATGGGGGACTTTTAGGATAGCATTTAAAATGTAAATGAAGAAAATACCTAATTTTTAAAAAAGGAAGAAGAATAGGCTTAGAACAAAATGATCAAAGACAACTTTCACTCTAGGTCAGGTCCAAGGATGAGGCAACAGGTGTGCACCATGATAAAGTAACACCATGAACATATATAACTATTGCTTTGAACTTATAATGAGCTTATGGAATGAAAGAAAACTACCTCTTTGAACTCACAATCAACAATCTTGCTGTAACTCCTTCTTGTGTAACATCTAATCCATTTTTAAATGTGATAATTCTTTTTCTTATGTAGAGAACTTTTTTAGGAGCTATAAAAAGGCTAAGATAAAAAAAATAAAGTTGTTGGAATTTCTCTCCATCTGCCAACTGTGTATGTATGCATATATGTATGTGTATATGTAAAATGGTTAGAGCTTGCTTGTTAGAGCTTTGCTCCACCCACTAAGTGTGTGTGTGTCTGTGTGTGTGTCTGTGTGTATGTGTATAAGATGGTTGGAGCTTGCTTAGCTTCATCCAGTCTGTGTATGCCCTTGCATGATTTTCCCTCTTTTTTCTTCCTCGCTAGCCCCTTAAGAGTTTAAAGAATTCAGAGTTTCTCACAGGTCACAGGGAGTGTTGGCCCCAATGAATCAAGTTCTAGTCCCTCAGAGAAAAATCTGCTGGGGGATTACTCTAATCACTGGCCACCATCAGTGGCAGCCCAGCTAACCATTATCAGTAGCAGCCAGAGCCAGTTGCTACCAGCACTGGTCTCTTCTCTTTCTTCCCCAGTCACCTGCTACCATCAGTAGAGACTCATACCTGGTGCCATCAGAGCCTGATACCATCACCACCAGTTCCTCTCCTCCCTTTCACCTTCTAATCTCCTGCCACTATCATCAGGGCTTCCATTGGTTGCCATCAGCACCAACCCAAATCACCGACTCCATTCTTGTGCCTTCCTCAGTTTACCCTGTAGATGCCAAAGCAGGCCTTCAACAGCCTTTAAAGCACTTGGTGCCAGGCACAGAGTAGTAAGAGTCCAATATGCACCAACTTCTGTTATCCCCTAGAAGTGTGTGACACAGGGTTGAAAGACAGAGGGACACACAACTGAGAGGGAGCATGGCGTGATCCAACATTGGTTCCAGGAAGAGTCATACCAGAATGGCTGCCTAAGCTTTCTCTGTTGGAGAGCATACCAGTAGAATCTTGTAACTTTAATGTACTTGTATTGTGTGTGCATGCTTCAGACGTAAAGCTTGCTGTCTTGATGTGTATGACGTAGGATGGTTTGAAATGGCTGTGCTCACTCATGTGCTTTGATCAGTTATAGAAACCAGGAGAAAGATGGCTACCTAACAGACTCACCTAAAGTCATCCCATCTTTAGGAAAGCTTTGTATTTGCTGTGGCTGATTACATGACATGTGTTAGCATAACACATATTACATATGTGTTAGCAAGTCTAGGAGACTTCAGATATGACCTTGTGCTATATTGGAGATCTAAGCCCTTGTGATCAGTGTACTACACATTGAGCACATTTACATATATTTCAGACTCTGGAGCTTAATTTGACCATTTTAATAGTTATTTTATAGCTTTGAGTCTTTGCTCCTATTCTGCTAATTCCAACTGCAATTCAGTTAAAATCAATTTTCTTAAACAGGCATGTAATAGCTTATTATGTTATTCTTCCTATGGGAAAATATGATCAAGCTTATTAATTCACTAGATATCTGTTACCTGGAAAAGAGGGAAATGAATGTTTTTAACTGTGCAGTCCTGAACTAGAAGTCACTCTTGTCCTTTAGGAATCTGTCAGCCTAGAAGGAGAGATGACCTGGGTAAAATTGACAGGAAACCTAACAAGGTACTTCATGCTCTATGAACAGTAGGCCAGAGTGCTGAATGGTTGAGTCTGGGTTTGACAGAAAGGACAAAAGGCATTCTGGGGGGAACAAAAGAGTTTATAAAAATAAACATACAGTTGTGAAGGACGTTTATAGTAAAATTTCAGTGCCAATGAGAAGGAAGAACTACCATTTAATGCTGGTGTGTGTGTGTGTGTGCTACCTCAGTTAAGCACCCCCAAAGCCCCATGAGGTAGGAAGTTTCTTATGCTCATTTTACAGGTAAATAAAGCAAGGGTTCAGGAAGGTTAACCATTCTGTTCATGGTCACCCAGCATAGGTGGCTATGGCAGGCCTGGATTGGCAGACTTGCCCACCTTGTGTGTTCCCCATGCTTCACAGGACTGCCCTTCATACAGTCTACAAATACTGGTCAAGTATCTGGAGCATCTTAGGATCTTGGGGTCCTTGAGGGCCCTGAGGTATGACACAGGGCTACAGGCATAATTTCTGCAGTGATACAGTAACCCGTGCCCGGTCCCCTGCTACATGCACAGACACATGGTAGCACAGAGGGGACCTCTAGTTTTCTGGGGCATGGTGGTTTTCAGTTACTTGAAAACTGAGGGGATTAATGTGCCTTATTGAACTCAGAAAATGTTTTCATTGATTATTATGAGTAATTCGAAAAGACATAGCTAAAAAAAATCATAGATGGAAAAATGGAATTTTCTTGATGTCATAATCAGAAATCTATAGCTTAAAGGTTTGATCAGAACATCAATTTTAGTAGTTGTAGACCTAAATGCCCCAGGGGAAACTATACCTAAGCCAGAAAGAGAGAAGAAAAGGGAGACAGACAGACAGAAAGACAGACAGGAAAGAAGACAGAGAGACAGAGATTGATTTGACAACCAGATGCAACGTTGTGGTCAGTTGACCTGCTTAAATAGTTTGAAAACACTGAAAAGCTAAAACACACTGTAAATCTCCTCCCATGAGGCACCCTGCCTATGGTGTGGAGACAGTCTTCACATCAGCTATCCATGCTGGTAGTCTTCATCCCTTCATTTTCTTTCTGTATAAAACAGGGCCATTTTCCTGTTATTTTCCATTTCTTAATGTCATTTATCTTTGGTCATATTAATTTATCTTTGACTTTTAAGAGATAAGCATTCCATTGTGCCTGTGAGGATGGAGATCCCAACCAGCCATCAGCTGATATAGGTGAGGCTATACAGTGGGCCTTGGGCTCAGCTTCAAGGGCAGCCTCTGCAGTAGGTGAGCCTGTGTGAGGAAGATAAACATCTTGTGACTCAGCTAAAATACTATTAAAGACTCAATAAGCCTTGGATTGGTTCTTAATACTTCAGTTGCCATGCCGCTCTCCCTACTCCTGTGAACCTGTGAAGATCCGCCCACAGCTGAAGCCAGGCTTGACAAGTTGTGAGGGATTTTGAAGATTGCTGTTCTTCATGTTGCAGGTAGAAGCACTTCTGTGATGTTTCTTAAAATGTTAAGCTTCATAAACAACCCAACAAAGACAAAATAACTCCAAAAGACCAGAAGACTCACTTGAAGCAGTTTACCTGTTCCATGAACACACCAAAAGATGCTTGAAAATGAGAGTTGGCTAGAATATCAATGTGTATACCATTATACCCTAAATGGAAACAAGTGGTATATTTTAGTTATCCTTTGTGCTAAATTAGTCATGCAAAGAGTAAAGTTCAAAATATGAGTGGGGGGCTGGAGAGATGGCCCAGGGATAAGAGTGTGTGCTGCTCTTCATAGGACCTAAGTTTGGTTTCAAGCACTCACACACACGTCTCACAACTGCCTACAATAACCCCAGGGAGTTCCTACAACTTCTTCTGACCTCCTTGGGCACCAGCATTCCCTTACACACACACACACACACACACACACACACACACACGATGGACGTACACATACATGCACACACATGCACACAGACACACATGCACATTTATACATGCACATGCATCCACACATATACACACATGTACACATACATGCACACACATGCACACACACACACACACATATATATATATATATATATATATATACATGTACACACACCTGCATATGCACTCATAGATGTCCACACACGCAGATACACACACATACATACACACATATGCATACATGCACACACACACACACACACACTTGAAAATGAAATGACTATTTCAAAAAGTTAGGTTTAAAATATGTGACTATAACTCCTATGAGATGAATCACCCTGGATCACTCCAGTAATTGGCATTTGTTGTCTGTGTCATTTATTTGTGGAGCTTTGTAGATTGTGACATTATCTGTAAGTTGTCTGCAGGGCATGCCATCTCTCCATGCCCTCCCTTCTCAGCATCTTGAATGTAATAGTACAGTAGTCTCCTTTCTGTCCCTTACAACAAGCTGACTCTTTTGTGATCTCAGGCTGCTGATGCCTCACCTCATGTTGTAGAACACAAGCTGTGTTTACTTTAGGTCTGAGACCTCAGGAATGCCTTGCCCAAAGTGGCTTGTCTCCTCTCCTGTGCACTATTTTATCTAACCCATTGCCTTCATGATATTTGTCACAGCCTGTCATTATCCCATTTGCTCCTTCTTTAAGCACACAGAGGACTCTTGATGGACATCTGTCAGATGAGTATCGAGCTTCCCTGACCATCCCCTCATCCCACACCTTTCCGTTTACTCACACAAGACCGGTTACACTCTGAGTGTCTTCTGTGCACATGTCATTGTAAGGGGCATTGTTCACTTGTTGTGATCCCTCTGAAGCTGTTTTAGTGCTCAGCCCTCAGATGTCTCATTTTACATGACAGTAAATATTGCATATCAGGCTGGAGAGATGGCTTAGTGGTTAAGAGTGCTTTCTGCTCTTCGGGAGGACCTGAGTTCAGTTCCCAGCACCCATTTTGGTGTCTGAGTCCCTCTTCTGGCTTCTGTAGGCACTTGTATACACATGGCACACACACACACTATAACTACATAAGGATAGAATGGTAAAGTATGAAATCAGAATCTTCCTTGGAAGAGCATCAGGTACTCTTAACACTGAACCATCTTTCCAGTCCCCATTCTATATTCTTTAGGATAAAAATTAACAAATTTGATTTGGGCCAGTCCCTGAGCAGACTTTGGGCACAAACTCCTCAGCCAGCCCCATAACACCCAGAGGCAGCTCCACACACTCTAACACACTCAGGGTCACATGATCACAGGAGCTTGGTGACACCAGGATCTCAGGGTACCAAAGGCAGCTTGGAACTTGCACACACCCAGGATCTCAGGGTCACAGAACCCCAGAATCACAGGATCACAGAAACAGCTTGACTTGGAGGAATTCTGATATAACCAGGATCACAGGAAGGACAGGCTCCAGTCAGACATAGCCAGAGCAGGTAGCATTAGAAATAACCAGATGGTGGGAGCCAAGCATAAGAACATAAGCAACAAAAACCAAGGTTACTTGGCATCATCAGAACCCAATTCTCTCACCATAGCAAGTCCTGGATACCCCAACACACCAGAAAAGTAAGATTCAGATCTAAAATCACTTCTCATGATAATGATAGAGGACATTAAGAAGGACATAAATGACTTCCTTAAAGAAATACAGGAGAACACAGGTAAACAGCTATAGCCCTTAAAGAGGAAACACAAAAGTCCCTTAAAGAGTTACAGGAAAACACAACCAAACAGGTGAAGGAATTGAACAAAACCATCTGGTCTCTAAAAATGGAAGTAGAAACGATAAAGAAATCACAAAGGGAGACAACCCTGGAGATAGAAAACCTAGCAAAGAGATCAGGAGTCATAGATGCAAGCATTACCAAGAGAATACAAGAGATAGAAGAGAGAATCTCAGGGGCAGAAGATGCCATAGAAAACATTGACATAACAGTGAAAGAAAATGCAAAAAGCAAAATGCTCCTAACCAAAAACATCCAGAAAGTCCAGGACACAATGAGAAGACCAAACCTAAGGATAATAGGTACAGAAGATAGCAAAGATTCCCAACTTAAAGGGCCAGTAAATATCTTCAACAAAATTATAGAAGAAAACTTCCCTAACCTAATGAAAGAGATGCCCATGAACAGTCAAGAAACCTACATAACTCCAAATAGATTGGACCAGAAAAGAAATTCCTCCTGCCACATAATAATCAAAACATCAAATGCACTAAACAAAGAAAAAAATTTTAAAGCAGTAAGGGAAAAGGTCAAGTAACATATAAAGGCAGACCTATCAGAACTACACCAGACTTCTCACCAGAGACTATGAAAGTTAGAAGATCCTGGGCAGATGTCATACAGACCCTAAGAGAATACAAATGCCAGCCCAGGCTACTATACCCAACAAAACTCTCAATCATGATAGATAGAGAAAACAAGATATTCCATGACAAAACCAAATTTATGCAATATCTTTCCACAAATTCAGCTCCAAAAAGGATAATAGATGGAAAACACCAACACAAGGAGTGAAACTACACCCTAGAAGAAGCAAGAAAGTAATCTTTCAACAAACCCACACAAACATAATTCCACCCCTAACAAGAAAATTAACAGGAAGTATCAATCACTTTTCCTTAATATCTTTTAATATGAAAATTAATATTACCAACACATCCTAATCAATTGGAATTCAAAAATATAAGGAATTAGAAATTTGTTGGCTGTTATCCAGTGGTCTCTTTAATTTGGTAATGGGAGAAATAGGTCCAATATTCAAATCATGCTTCTTCTATCTCAGCCTCTCTATTAGTAGGATTATTTACTTGGTGTTTTTACACTATACTATGGTTTTCAGAACAGCTTACATATTTCAAAATTATTCATACAGCCAAAAGAAACATAGACAATTAACTTTGGAGGTGGCTTGTAAGAGAACAGCAAAGAATGAGACTGAAGGCTTTGCTTGATATTATAATTATTGTATCAATTTTGAAGAAGAGGACTTTATAAGTTACTCTTATTCTGAGATGAATGCTTTTCAAAATCATCATAGCCAATGAACCAGACTCTTACCCTCACCTAACGTCTGTGCCTCCCTCCAAGCAGAACCATTGTTCATTGAAACAGTTGATGAATGACTTCATGGATAGACCATCTTAATACACATACCATTTCTTAAATGAATGTGACCTGTTCCCTGCGGGCTGAGAATGATGACAATCACTCAAGTCAAAGAGCTTTGACCATAGCAGGAAATTTATCCAAAAATTGTGCCTACAATTCATTCCTTGGCGTAGCAGAACTGTCAGCTCTTAACTTACCTACTATGGAGGTAAAATCCTTTGGTGACATGAGGAACATTAAAGTACAGCCATATTACAATGAACTCCAATGTCCAAAAACTGTTATGATTTTGGGTTTGTACCACAGTAAGCCAAGATCTTAAGCTCTACTAAAACAAAACAAAACAAACAAACAAAAAGACCTTATTTCTGTTCATTAAAAAAACTAATAGTGATGTATTATTTTAAAATATCATACAGTTAATATATTTGGAGTTATTTAAGTTTATATTGAGAAAAACGTATGTATTTTCAGTACTGCTGTAGACAAGCATCTACATAAGATTGTTCAATTGATTATTGTTTTATATATCAAACAACTTTTATAATACTCATTTTTATTGTTAACAATATTTTATAAAATTTAAAGACTATGATAAAAACTGAAAGGCATGGCAGGTTTTGAAGGAGGGCATCTCTGGGAAGAGTTGTGGTACAAAAGGGAATGAAGAATGTGATGTAAGTCTATTTACTCAAAATATGTTTTTAAACATTAACAAATTCAGATAAATTGAAATTATGTATTTTTTATCACCATAATGCAATAAAACAAATCAAAAAGAAAATAATTAAAAAGAATTTACTCCAAATAAATAAATAAAAATAAATTTCAAAAAAGAAAATTAACACATTTATTTTTCTTGCCACAGGTATATTTATTCCTATTACACTTAATATACATGCTCTATACTGCTGAGAAGCATCTGCCGATAATGTATTATATTATGACAATGATCTGTTTGATTGTTGTATTTATTTATTATCATAAACTTTCACCTCAGAAAGTCTTTCTTGGACATGTTTGGTACATCTCCCTCTTAAACATGAAGCCTGTGTCTTTTTTTTTTTTCATTTTTTTATTAGATATTTTCTTCGTTTATAATTCAAATGCTATCCCAAAAAGTCCCTTATACTCTCCCCTGACCCTGCTTTCCAACCTACTCACTTCCGCTTCCTGGCCCTGGTATTACCCTGTATTGGGGCATATAATCTTTGCAAGACCAAGGGGCCTCTCTTCCCAATGATAGGCCATCTTCTGCTACATATGCAGCTAGAGACATGAGCTCAGGGAGTACTGGTTAGTTCATATTGCTGTTCCTCCTATAGGGTTGCAGACCCCTTCAGCTCCTTGGGTAATTTCTCTAGCTCCTCCATGGGGGTTCATGTGTTCCATCCAATAGATGACTCTGAGCATCCACATCTGTATTTGCCAGGCACTGGCATAACCTTACAAGAGTCCGCTATATCAGGGTCCTGTCAGCCAAATCTTGCAGGAAGCCTGTGTCTTAATATGGCATACTTCTCATTGTACATATCATTTTTTGTTCAGGGTTTGTTTTCTTCCTATCCCTACTGTGGTGGTTTGAATAAGTATGGCTGCCATAGATTCCTGTGGTTTGATGCTTGGCTGCAGGGGATGACACTATTAGGAGGTGTGGCCTTATAGAAAGAGGTGTGTCATTGTTGGAGGAAGTGTGTGTCAGTGTAGGTGGGCTTTGAGGCCTCCTGTGCTCATGCTCTGCCCAGTGCAGAAGGTAGTCTCTTCTGGCTGCCTGCAGGGAGACAGCCTCCTTCTGGCTACCTTCAGATCAAGAAGTAGAACTTTAGGCTCCTTCTCCAGCACCATGTCTGCTATATACTGCCATGCTTCCTGCCATGATGATAATGGACTGAACCTCTAAAACTGTAAGTCAGCCCCAGTGAAATGTTATCCTTATAAGAGTTGCCTTGGCCATGGTGTCTTTTCACAGCAATGGAAACCCTATTATACCCATAGAGTTGCCACTTCCTATACTTTAACTCTGACCAGTTGCTCCAATGACAGCCTCTTTCTAGTCACTGACTTCCAGTTTCTAATATGAGATATCTATCTAGCAGGGTGGTTCTCTCCACCTCCTCCACCATGAAAGACTTCTGGCTGCCTATCCGGCTATGACCCTATTCTCCAGGAACCATTACAAGGGTAGTATAATAGAACACAGAAGGGTACTCTTGTAAAATTGCATTTATAGTTAAATGTTGTCAACTTGTTATAAGATTACATAAGCATATTTCTTTCATAAAGCTAACCTTGTAAGATGAGACTTATGCCAACATGTTACTGCTCAGATGCCTTTAGAAAAGGATTTGCAGGGGACTCTTATCATCTCCATTACAAAGACTTCTTCCATGTAAGCAGCTATTTTCTGGATCTGTGTTTGTGTTTATTACTTCTGTAGTGCCATATTAATGTCCTTCAAAAGAATTATTGGTCAATCCATCTTTTGTTGTTGTAACCAAATGTCTCAGTCTGGGTATCCACTAAAGAAAGGTTATTTCTTTGGCTCTGTTTTAGTGACAGAATGTCCAAGTTCCAATGACCCCGGTATTAGTTGCTTTTCTCTGTGTTGTGACATAATGCTAGAAAGAAGCAATTTAAGGAAGGAAGGGTTCATTCTAGCTTGGGTTAATTGGATGGTATCCATTTTGGCAGGGAAGTCATAGTAGCTCTGTGGTAGTAGGAGCTGATTAGGTTGTGTAGGTACTCAGACAGCTGACAGGATGATCTTGTTCAGGGCCAGGCTGTAAGCTAAGGCCCATCCTCCAGTGACCCATTTTTCTAGCTAGACTGCACCTCCCAAAGATGCAAGAACTTCCAAGCAAGAGCCATTGGCTGTGGCCCAAGTGTTTGAGCACATGAGACTGTAGGGAATATTTCACAGCCAAAGCATAAAAGGTCCAATCAGCTTGGCCTCAGGTGAGGGTCTCCTTGGCTATATGACAGCATCATGGCAGGCAGGATGTTCAATGAGAGAGAGAGCCAGAGACTGGGAAGGGGCCAGGCTTACTCTTTATATAATAACACACCATCTTAATTAATGCCTTAGTCCACATCAGCCCTAATCCCTCCCAAAGATGAATGACATAATTACTATCCACTAGAACTCTCCTCTTAAAGGTTCTGCCATGCCTTAACATTGGCACACTATGAATTCCATGTCCAATATGTAAACCTTTGGAAAACAAACCAAACTCAAGCCATAGAACAAACATCTTCTAATGGCACCAACTTTGCAAATCTTTATGTGCTTATTTGCTGGGAACATTTGTAGATTTTTCCTGTGTTCATGAAATCTAGTAACTTTCTTTGATTCACACCCAAAATTTAGACTTAGCTTTAATTAGCTATGATTTTTTGAAAGATTTTTTATTACATCTAATATTTTACTGGCTCTTGCTCCTTATTCTCTTTCATCCATTTTACAGGAAATGAAAGATTAGAGATGCTGAGCCTGATACCACCCCCACCTCATATCCATCCCATAACTCTTTAACTATCACAATTCTACATTACAGACTTCCCAGTGAGCATGTTGCCCACAGGAAGAGGCTTGCTCCATGACACTCCAGCTTTAAAAGAGTCATTATTTTAATTGCTTTGGAAAGGGACCACCAGCTCCTCTGTTTCTCAGATAGACTGAAGACACTCACTTATCCTGATGAGGTCAAAGCTGCGTGGTGAACTCTCTTCCTTGCCAGAGCTGGAAAGAGATGGTATGGAGGGCACCAAACTCACCAGAGCCATTTCCCCAGGTGATAGAGTTCTTATGGGGCTGTCATTGGTTGTCACTCTCAGTGGATTTTTTTTCTCTGTGACTTGCAGTTTCTTTCCTCATTATAAGCACAATTGGTTAAGACTCAAGTTTGATTCTATATATTCCAACAAATGAACAAACAAACAAACATCAAACCAGTAGGTCTGGGAGTCTTGGGCCATTGTTCACATTTGTACACTGTGGCCAGGTTGTGGTAAGTGGAACTACATTTGTGAAAACCTCTTAGTCTTTAATGATGGCCTGGCTCAGGGATATTTATTACATCTTCTAAATAGCTGTATTCCTACAATATGGGTATTATGGAGCCAAGAATCTAGAGAGTTCTGCCAGCTCTCATAGCAAGATTCTGCATTGTTCTTTATGAAGAGAGATACATTTTTTTTTCAGTTTTTTGAGTTGACAGTTTTGCACATCAATGTCAATACTGGCAATAAAGTATAATATCAATCTTCATTATTTTCATTTCTTTTCTTATGAGAAATATTAGCTTAAGTTGGTATCTCAACAGCATGGCCCAGGGCCAGCAAGATGGCTCACTGGGTGATGGGACCTGTCACCAAGGCTGTTGATCTGAATTAGATGCCCAGGATCCACTTGTTGGAAAAAGAGAGCCAAGACTGACTTCCCTACATTGTCCTATGAATCTCACAGGGATGCATCTTCTGCAAATAAAGTCTAATTAATAAAAAGTGACTGCCAGACACTTAATGAAGGAATGGACTTGGCAATAGTGAAGCTCTGTGACTCGTTAGTCCTTATTGTCAGTGTCTAGCTCAGTATGCACATCTGAAGTAATTTTAACTGCTCTCTTAAACTGTTTTGTTCCATCCATAGTTATATTCGCATGTCACATTTCACTAACTTCTGGTGATTATGTGACAGTGTGATAAATGTGCACGTAGTAAAATCAGAAGAGGGTGTGTAGGTACCACAGGGGTACTGCCTAAAAAACAAGCTCATTGATTCCACATGTCCAATTATAGCTGTATTGGAAATAGGATAATTGTATTCTTCCATTAAAAATAGCCAAAGATGAGCCTCAGCTTGGAAAGGGTTTCCTGAGAGAAGGGGTGTTTGAGAGTAGCAAAAAAGTAACTTGAAGTCAATTGTAGGGTATAAGCTGACAGCCCATGTTCTACTCGAGACAGCTTTCTCTGGAAATCTCTAGACAGCGCATTCAGATAGCTTAGCTCTTTTATTTACATATTACTTCAGTCATTTACTCTAGGTTCCCTTTTGATTATCTCACAAATTAGCATTCCATGGCCTTAGCCTCTTGATTCTTAGAAGACAGCAAGTACACTTTTTTTTTTTTAAATGTGGCAAATGAATTCATAGATCTGCCTGTCTCTGTAAGCACAGACAATAAACGTAGCTGGGTGGAATCCTGTCCTGAGAGTACCATTCTGATCTTGCCTGGGCCTAAATTTACTCTGTCCCAAGCTGAACTTGAGCTCAGGAATCTCCTTGCATTTGTGTTTGCCTGCATTTGTATCTTTCTGACAAGCTGGCTCATAGTGTAGCTGCCTCTGTTCTTTTAGGTCTGTGAAGCTCCTCATATAATTTATATTGCATCCTTATATTTTGCATAGTTGAGAAATTATGTATTTTTGAACTCCTGTTTTCAGAGTTTTTTCCCACAGCCTTAAGGGCTGTCCTGAAGGTCACACCATTTACCATGTTTGCTAAGGACACAGATACACTCTTGCCTCCTGTCTCTGATTATCATGGAGTCATTAACCTTGGAGACAGGACATTCCCTGATAACATTGACAGGGAGACTATTTCCTAAAGAATGAACAAAAGATATATATTACAAACAAGTCTCTTGCCCAGCAGCAGTCTGGCTCTGCTCCAGGGGTGGGAAACCATGCTGGAAATATCTATCTACAACTCTCTGCCTGGTGGCTTCAGGAAGGATCAAGGTGTGGTTTGCCAGAGGAAGCTGAACTTGCCTAGAGGGTTCCCTGGTTAGCTTTTTCCAAATCCCCATAAGCAGAATGTTAAAGTGCTAGGGTAAATGCTGTATTGTGAGAATTAGGACATAAACCCCTCACCAGGCAGACGGGGTGCTCTCTAAGTCATCCTGTACTAAAAAGTTCTTGGCCCAGAATTCTTCAAATAGTCCTTATCTTAGAGTTTCGATTGCTGAGATGCGACACCATGACGAAGGCAACTCTTAAAAGGGACAAGATTTAATTGTGGCTGACTTTCAGTTTCAGAGGTTCAGTCCACTATCACCATGGCAGGACACTGCATGGCAGTGTCCAGACAGACATGGTGCTAGAGAGGGAGCCAAGAGTTCTACATCTTGACTTGAAGACTGTCTTCCAGGTAACTAGGAGGAGGGTCTCAAAGCTCACCCCCCACAGTGACACACTTCCTCCAACAAGGCCACACCTACTCCAACAAGACCACACCTCTTAATTGTGCCACTCCCTGGTGCAAGCATTTCAAACTACCATAGTCCTATTGAACCAGAAAAGTTTCCCTGGGTAAGTCCTCACTAGTACAGCACCCACACCACAGTGGTCATTTGTTACCATTGCACATACACCAGTACATTATTGTCATGTAGAATCCATGGTCTGTATAAAAGGCTTGTTCTTACTGTTGTATGTCCTGTATACTTTGATAAGTGTATTGATCACTATAACAACATAGAGAACAGCTGTGGTGCCTTCAAATATCTACCAGTTTATCATTCCGTTCCACAGTCACTGGAAACCGATGCTCTTTTTATGGTCTCCATAGCCTCCCCTTTTCTAGGATATCATGTTATTATCTATACTATGGACTTCACATTGGCTTCTGTCACTTAGTAAGATACATCTGAGGCTCTTCTATGTCTCTTCATAGTTTGTAACTCACTTTTCTTTAGTGGTGTGCAATAGTCTGTTGTGTGGCTATTATCATGTGACCCTCCAGGGCTGAATGGCACCCTGGGTGCTTCTAAGAGTTTTCAGTTGTGAATATAGCTACAAGTACCCATGTGCAGACTTACGTGGAGATATCAGGTTTCAGCTCATTTGGGTAAATATCAGGGAATGCAATTGCTGCCATAGCCTTCCTAGTGTGCAGTGCGGTTAGCCTTTGAACTTTGGCCATCCTAGTAGGCACGTACCAGCAGCTCATGCTTGTTTTAATTTGAATTCTTCTGATGTCATGTCTTTGCTCATATTCTTATCAGTTTATTTGCTCTCTGTTATGGTTTGAACATGAAACGTCATACAAAGGCTCTTGTATTTGTGGGGACTTATTTGAAAAGGGACTGGCTCCCTGAGGGTTCTGACCTAGTCAGTGGGTTAAGCCCATGGTGACCTCAAGGTATGGTATGGTGGAGTCTAGTAGAAGGAAGTAGGTCACTGGGGGAGGGCCCTGGGAAGATCTACCACTCCCCTTTGCCTTCTTCCTCTCTGCTTCTTGGCTGCTACCATGTGAGCAGTCTCTGCCACATGCTCCTCTGGCTACCATACTCTATGTCACCTTGGTGCCACAGCCATGGATATGGTCACTCTGAAACCATGTGTCCAAACAAACACTTTTTTTGCTTCTCAGGTATTTGTCTTAACCACGAGGAATTTGATTGATACATTGTTACCGAATACCTGCAAAGAAGCAATTTAAGGGAGATAGGGTTCATGGCTGGGAACACATAGGAACAGAGAGAGAAGTGGGGTGGCGGGCAGTTCTTTTACACACCACCTGCACTTGGTGGCATGTAATGGTGGCAAATGATGACGTAAGCTGTTACTAGGTCCCTTAGTAGGATAGGAACTTAGTGGAATTGCTGGTAAGCCACCAGGCAGGGATTTCAGAGCCCCCCCACCCCACCCGACCCCCGCACCTAAGATAAAGACAAACACCTGAACAAAACAACACCTGAGGATTCAACAGACTCCCAAATGTATGTGTGTTCATTCATTGCCCATAGTCTCAGCCTTGTCAGTTCAGGTCATTCTCTGTCTGGAGTCTCTCATGTTGTTGGTAAATAAGCAGGCATTTAAGAATTTTCTGTGTCTTACTTGAAGAGGGATATAGTTCATTTACATCAGATATATCTAATATATTTGCATTCAATGCGTTTATCTTACTGTTTAATTTCTATTTCCCTACTTGTTCTGGGCTTGGTCTTTATCTATTGTCCTGGCTTCTATCCATTTAAGTGTTTCATTCTCCCACTCCAAAAGCTTGTTAGTTCTATTCTCTGCATATTCTTCTTGTAAGTAATAGAAACGACAAACTCAACCTTAACTTACTAACCCAATGCAAATACCGCCACTCATCTTCCAGACACGGGAATATACAGCATTTCAATTCTGGTTATTTTCCTCCTGGTTTTGTGCTCTTGCTGGCAGGCAGGCATTTTAATTCTATACCTTTAATAACTCCAGATGTTATCATCATTGTTTCCTATCCAGTGCTCAATATTTACTCATACATTTACCAGTTCTGGGGGCAGTTATAATTTTTTTCCACCCATGAACCCTCAGCTAGAGACAATGTCTTCTGCCTGAAGTGTCAGGCAGGAGTGAGAAATTCTCTCCAGTTTCAGATTTGTTTGTCTGAATTTTTAATTGTATTGTCACTTTGGAACTATACATTTTTAAAGTATAGCATTCTGGGTTGGTAAGCATTTTTTTTTTTTTTTTTTGACGTGCTGAAAATGCCATTTCATTGTGTTCTGCTTCCACAGTTTCTGCTGCGAAGTTAGCTGTACATCCTAGCTTTTTGCTGCTGGAATCCAATTTGGTTTCTCTCCTTGACTTTATCATCATCACTATTATTTTGAAACAGGATCTTGCTCTGTAGCCCAGATTGGCCTTGCACTCATGATCCTCTGAGGTTCTGGGACTATAGCATGTGCCATCATGCCTGTCTTCTTTTAAAATTTATAGGACAATTTTTACTTGTACTTTGATTTCAAGAAGTTTCTTATGATGCAGTTAGGTATTAGTTTTTGTTTGTTTGCTTTATTCATTCTTCGTAGGGGTCTGAGTATTCCTGACTTTGCACCTTGATTTATTTCTTCAATATTGAAATATTATTGGCTATTTTTACTACATAGTATATGGGGTTCTTTGTCCCTTTCAAATCCCTCTGAGAATCCAGTTACCTGTATATGACACCCTTTCTGTGCCTGTCTTAGTTAGGGTTTCTATTGCTTGGGGGTGAGGTGGGGGGAATGCTATGACCCAAAGCAACGTGGGGGCAGAAAAGGATTGATTTTACTTCACAGATTAGGGTCCATGGTTGAGGGAGGTCAGGACAAGATCTCCAGGAAGGAAACTGGAGGTAGGACTTGAGGCAGAGGCCATGAAGAAACACTGCTTACTGCTTCATGGCTTATTCAGCCTGCTTTCTTATAGAACTCAGAACCACCAGCCCAGGGGCCACACTACCCACAATGGACTGGGCCCTCCCCCATCTATCTCTAATTAAGAACATGCAGAAAAGACTTGCCCACAGGCTGGTCTTATGGAGGCATTTTCCGTTAAGAGTCCCCTCCCCAAAGTACTCTAGCTAGCGTCAAGTTGACATAAAACCGGCCAAAATAGTCTCCCAGATGTCTCTTGCTCTCACCTATTTTCCACAAGTTTGTCTCCCTGGCTCTTTTTTTCTGATGTTTTCCAGTTCCCAGTTCTCTACTCACTGGGTCTAATTTGCTTACATGCCGCCTCATTCATTTCCTGCAGTTTTAACTACTATATTTTAAAAAGTTTCTTTTCTCATGTGTGTGTGTGTGTGTATGTATGTATGTATGTATGTATGTGTGTATGTGTACATGTTATGTGCATGAGAGTATAGTGCCCATAGCATCCAGAAGAGTGTGTCAGATCCCCTGGAGCTCAAGTCGTTGGTGTCTGGGAGCCTGATGTGGGCCCCAAGAATCATACTCTTGTTCTCTGCAAGAGCAGTTAATTTTCTTAACCACTGAGCCATCTCTCTGGGCTCAGTCTTTTTCTATTGTTCTGGTTCCTATCTATTTAAGTGTTTCGTTCTCCCACGCCAATAGCTTGTTAGTTATATTCTCTGTATATTCTTTTTGTAAGTAATAGAAACGATAAAATCACTCTTAACAAAAACACCTGAAGTATATACCTCTACTGTTCTTCCAGCCATGGGAGTATAGAACACTCAAAATCTAATTATTTCCTCCTGGTTTTGTGCTCTTGCTGGCAGGTACTGTGTGTTTTAGTGATAAAATTTCTGCTTTATTTTTTAAGTTCCCAGGCTTTGGTAAACATTTTACATCTTTAAAAAAATTTTGTGAACACAGTAACAATAATTTCTTCAAACTTTTTACACGATAATCCTAGAATGAAAATCTACTGTGAGGTTTTTTAGTTCTTTTCTCCCTTGTCTTTTGGTCAAGCCATTTCCAACCATTAACAAGAGGTAGTGAGGGCCAGATTAAACTCTCAGCAACAGATTGAACACATTTATAAAATTATAAATAAGACAAAGGCATGCTTTTTCAGACAGATGTACCTTTTGCTTCTAGCTGGCAGCTGGGTGAAGGATAGGAATGGTAATTCAGTCGTGGAGTTTGAACCGAAGATGAACTTGTCCCTTGTGAAGGCCACTCGGGCTCATAGTCAATGCTGTTTCCATGTTATCCTCCATTGGGCGTCACAACTGAATGCTTCACATGTTCCCTGGCTGCCTTCTCCCGGAGGAGCCACAGACTTTACCCTGAGGTAGGTGGAAGCTCTATTCAGCTTCTCAGCTGTGACATTCAGAATTGTCAGCATCCTTACAGAGGACATGGCCACCAAAGTTTGCATTCCTTGCAAAGCCTGAGAACATGCGTGCTAGTCCTTGCTTCTGCTTTCAGAGAGAGCGCATTGTGGTGACTACCAGTCGGGGAGTGTAGGGCAGGGGAGAGGAACTACTGCTCTGTCTGCCCTGAGCCTTCAATTGTATCTCCCTAGTGTGACCTTACACGTGCCCCATACCTACTTGGGTCTTATTCCACAATCTGTAACAGGCTTGGAGGAGACAGCTCCGCAGGAACGTTTTAATTCTCAGACTCTTGGAAGCCATTCTTCATCAGAAGGTCAGGTCTGGAGAAGCATTTTGCAACAGTGAGAGAGGGAGACTAGGGCAACTCCTATTTTCTATGGTATCGGGGTGAGGTAAAGTTAGGTAATTTAGAAACTGACATTTTGACCTCAGTTCGAGATTCAACTATGCTGGGGTTGTGGGTTAAAGAGAGTGTATGCTGTGGTAGCCCAGCTTGTTAAGCGAGAATACAGATGTCAGGCACCTCTTTTATTCCTGGCTCAGTGTGGGGCTCAGTAAGGGCTTGTCAGGAGGATGAGAGTTCACCATGGCAATAGCTATAGCTTATCAGCTGCAGGCCTGCTGTGCTGAGACTTGTGAGTTATACAGATTCACCATCCGGCAAGTATCATATGGGAGAGAGGAATCACAAACTGCTCATGTATTAGCAACGTGGTAGCCTTAGTTCTCCAGCAACCTGAGTTTCAGAGAAGGAACAAAGCAAACATCCACTTACCAAGGGCTCTCTTGTGTGTTTTTACGATGTATTAAACAGCCACTTACCAAGTATCTATGAGTGTTGGTTGCAGCAGATGGATCCTGGCAACAGGTGCTGGAAAACACCCTGTCACTGCTGATTCTCTATGGGGTTGGAAGGACACGGCATCTATCTTTTAGGGGCCTCCTGCCCTCAGTAATGTGCAGTTACCATGACCAACTCATGGTGTGATACATATCATGGCAGATGGATGAGAAGACTTGTGGGAGGAGACCCCAATTGAAAGGCTACCACATACATTTTGGGCTCTTAGTCATTTGGGTTATGAAGGCCCGGGAAGGTATGTGGAGTGTATCTAGAGTTTATGGGACAGTTTTCTTTTTCCTCCAGCAGAGAATGAAAGGCCGATGATTCCAGACCCTCATCAGGACCAACGGCCCTTAGAATTTGCTGAGCAGAAAGTAGAATCTACTTGTTTTGATTTGCATTTTTGGCTTGCTAGAGAGGCTGAGCATTGTTACGTAATTGCTACCGCCTGTTTGTTGCTACTTTTGTGAGTCAGCTGTCCCTTTCCTGACCCATTCTTAATTAGGATGCTTGCCTTTTTCATTTTTGTCTTATTAGAAATTTTCAAACTTGAATAATAGCATGCATTCTTTTTATAGCATGCATTCCTTGTGTGTTAGTCTCAGTTTATTTTCTATTCTATATTTATTATGCTTTTTAACATGTATTTTAACTTTTTATTCTTTGTAAATTTCATATCATGTACCCCCACCCCAATAATCTCCTCGTTCCTTCACATCTGCCCTTTACAGTTGAAACTTGCTTCCCAGAAGAAAAAAAAATCATCTCATCATGGAAGCTGCAGTGTGTCACAGTGTGTCACACAGCATACCCTCTTGTCCACACATCTTTTCTTGCAAATGTTTATTGCAATGAGTCATTGGTCTGGTTTGAGGCTTCTGACTTCTGCAACAATGTCAATCCTGGATCCTTATAGAGATTCCTCTCAGATAGCCTGTTGTCGCCCTGTGCTGTAGAGATCCTGCAGCTTTGGATCTGTGGGAATGGCCCCTTCACACTCTCCAGCAGTTTATAGATGGGGCAGATATTGGGGTGGGCCAGCTCAAGGCCCTAGATCTGGGCCTTAGGGGTAGCTGAGTGGGTCAGCCTGCCAGCTCTCCCATAGCCACACCACCAGAGTTAGCTCTCCAACACTTCACCCAGCTAGCTCGCCCAGTGCTGTAGCTGGCCAGGGTAGGGCCAGCTCTTCACTCCTCTCATGCTCTCAGGGCCAGTTCACCCAACCCTACACCATCAGGGCCAGCTCTACTGTCGTGCCCAAGGTGGTGCAGGGCCCACTCTCCTGAGTGCCTCAGCCAGTGAGAGGCAGGGCCAGCTCTTCCACCTGCACAGGTGGCAAGGGGTGAGGGAGGAAAGACACCTCTCCTTTCCCATGCCACAGCTTGGCAGACAAGGGGAGGGCCAGCTCTCCAAAGTTCATGCCCTTCTTACTATAGCCTTACTATTGAATTTTTAATAATGTTTTCTTTCTGGGCTTCCATTTGTAATTTTTCTGCTTTGTTCTTATTTGGTTTGGTTTTAGAGTTAGGGTCTCAAACTGGCCTGAAACTCACAATCTCCCCTATCTATATCCCAAGGGTTTTAAGATTACAGGTGTGAGATACCATTTCTAGATATTTTTTAGAGATGTGTGTATGTATGTATGTGTGTATGTATGTATGTGTGTATGTATGTGTGTATGTGTGTGTATGTATGTATGTGTGTGTGTGTATGTATGTATGTATGTATGTATGTGTGTGCATCTGCATGAGTGTATTTGCATTATGTGTGTAGGAGCCTGAGGAGGCCAGGAGAGAGCATCAGGTTCCTCTGGAACTGGAGTCAGGTAGTTGTGAGCCACAGTGTAGGTGCTGGACCAACCAAGTCCTCACGAGAGCAGGAAGTGTTCCTAACCAGAAAGACACCCTCCAGCCCCGCCTTCCTGCCCAGCCATTTGCTGTACAGCAATTCTTTACTACCAATCAAAGGCAGCTAGAGGCAGGGACCCTCAGCATCTGGAAGGGTAGCTGTCGGAAGCTGGAATTAAGATAACGCATTAGAACCATTTTCCAACAAATGTATATTCAAGGAAAAACAGTTGTAACATAAACAAATCATTTGGAGAGCCAGAAAAAAAAAACAGGTAATTTATAAAGGAAAGAAAACTAGATTGACACCAGGCCATGATAGCAATGTTTTAAGGCACAGACAGTGGAGAAACATGTTCGTTATTGAAGAGTGAGGCAGTTATTTACTCTCTAGCCAAACTGAAAATCAAGTAAGTACAAGACTGCAGATAAGACATTTGGATGAGCGTCCTCTGATTTTTTTTTAGTGTGTCACTCCTTAGCCCCCTGACTGGAGCCCTGGCCAGGGAAGCTGGCTGGAGTGTGGTGTGTTGCAGCCTCTGTTCAGACTCCCAGCTCTCATGAAGTCAGGTGCACGTAAGCACACCTGCTCGCATGTCACTATGGAATCCTGTCATTTGAGTTGAGGTTGTTTATATTCCTGCTTTAAGGCAGCCATGTGCCAACTAACAAGAGTTTGTATAATCTATTCTCCACAAACGGGATGTGTGGTCTGTTCTCCTCCTGGGAGACAGACATCACCAGAGCTCTTTCTGTTACCAACAAGAGAATTGACTTGCTTCATTGGGATTTTGTTTTGAGTTAATGAGGAGAAAATAAAAGAAATGGGAAATTATTGGCTCACTGAGTGAGACTATCTAGAGGAGTACATAGCTCCTAGCGAGGCTTTGATCTGGTGACTTGATGGACGTTGCGAAGGGTGTGGGGATCTTTCCCTTTCTCCAATTTCTTTCCATCCTCATGTGGTATCAAGCCATAAGCAATATGACTTCTTTGGGAAGCAGTGAGTGTATATTTCTAAGTCAGATGACTAGTGCTAGCTAATGGCCATATCCAAGAAAATGAAATGCTTAGCTCTGCTTGTAAGTATCCACATGTCTTTTTTAGAGCCACAATGATTCCCCAACAGAAACCAGTGGCCCTTGAGAAGATGGGGGGGGGGGGAGAATGGTGATAAAGGAAGTTTTCAGTATGTGTTGAATTTTATGAAAATGATATCCTGACCATTTCTGGAGATGGTCATTATTGATTCATTGCTTGAGGAGAATTGTGTAGATGGATGCTCCTAGGGCAAAACTCCATTATCTTTGCTCTGTGGGAAATGAGCCTATTCCCATTTTCTTATATGTACCTATTGCTCTGCCTCTCCTCAGCCTCCTAACCCTGGTAAAGACATGATTGTCTGTGAAGTCAATACCATTTCTAAGATCCATAATGGTCATGCTATGGATTCAGAGAGTGCCCTTTGAGAAGCATGAAAACAGCAGTAGTTTCTTTCTGATCTCTGTCCTGTCCTGGTTCAGTGGTCTGTCCACATCTCTACCACAACAATCAGCTTACTGTGAACCCAACAATGTTATACCCCTCTTTGCCTTAGCAAAGCCCAAGCTTCTTCTTTTTTTTGGTGGGGGGGGGGGGGGAAGAAAAGGTTTATTCAGCTTACATATTCACATTGCTGTTCATCACCAAAGGAAGGTAGGAATGAAACTCATATAGGACAGGAAGCAGGAGCTGATGCAGAGGCCATGGAGGGATGCTACTTATTGGCTTGCTTCCCCTGGCTTGCTCAGCTTGCTTTCTTATGGAACCCAAGACTACCAGCCCAGGGATGGCACCACCCACAAGGGGACCTCCACCCTTGATCACTAATTGAGAAAGTGCCTTACAGCTGGATCTCATGGAGGCGTTTCTTGACCTGAAGCTCCTTTCTCTGTGATAACTCCCACTTATATCAAGTTGGCACACAAAATCAGCCAGTACAGGTAGGCACCTGAAAAGCCCAAGCTTCTTACTACAGTGGCTACCTGCAACCTGCCCATGGTATTACAGGAGATTAGAACTTAACAGTTGTGAGCAAGTAGCTTGTGAGACAGCCTGGTTAGGTCATCAGTTCACACACACACATGTGGTGGAGTAGACCAGGGGTGTTCTCAGTGCTAAATCCAAGAGATGTGAAGTCAAGTTCCTAGATGCTGAGGCATGATCAGAGTCTGGCACTGCTCTCCCTCTCCCCCTCTCCCTCCCTCCCTCCCTCCCTCCCTCCCTCCCTCCCTCCCTCCCTCCCTCCTTCCCTCCCTCCCTCCCTCCCTCCCTCCCTCAGAAGGAGGCATTTTAATGCTGTGTGTACAGACAATGGAACCCCAGGCACATGGGAATAAGCAGGTGAGCAGACCTCAGAGCAGAAACAAAAGAGAGCCAGGCCCTCCCCACTGGCCCAGACAAAGGCATATAGCCAGCCTGTTTTCCTGCCAAGAGATCTCAATGGATCCAAGCACGACTGGCTGCAAACTGGAACCAATTTAAAAGAGTAATGTACTTTGGTCAAACATAAAGTGGTCTTTTGGGACTCACTCACCCCTCCGCTGTACTTTGGGAGCGTTCTGAGTTTGTTTGTTCTCCATCAACGAGTGCATTCATCTGTACCCTGTTTCCAGCTCCTTGGGATTCTGGAAGATGGGGTTGGTACTGTCATCACAGCCCTTCCTCAGCACCAGCGTCATCTGTAACTAGTCTGCTCTGTTGATGGCATTCCCACATCCTCCTCCCTACATCTTTAAAATACTATAAGGAAGCAATGGGATAATGGGAATTGTCTCCTGGTTTCACGTGATTAAGGCATGATGGGAGGTTGTCTTCCATATGTGTTAGCTGAAAGAGAGGCTGTGTACTGGGTTTTCATCCCTGGGGTCCTTCCCAGGAGAATTCCTGCAGAATTGGGGGGGGGGGGTGGGCTTCTATCATTTTTGCTAACTTTCCACAATTGTTGAGGATTTAGCTGTTCACTTAGGTTTTATGTCTTTAGGATGTGTACATGTGTAGAAATGTGGTTATTTTAGCTAAGCAAGAACATTTTCAAAAAAGTGGGCATTTGCATTTTGCAGATGATTCCACAAGGGTTGTTTTAAAATAGGATTCATTTCAATAAATTAATCTTTCCATGGGAACCAGCACTCCACACACACACATCACCCCTGGTGTCCACATGGACTGGCTGCAGGCTGTGGCTCATGCCGCATGAGTGCAGAAAGGAAGTGTGGTTGGATGCTCAGTGGGGAACCAGATGTGACCTAGAGTCCAGTGCTGTTTCAGGGTCACTGAGCCCTTCTTGTGAGGTTATCTTGCAGCCAACCATGGAAGATGTTTCACTCTTGGTTCTCCAAGAAAGCCCTAACTTATCAATGGTAACAATGAAGACAGAGGCAGCATGGGTAATTGAAATCCACAGGAAATCTCCAAGCTCATTTTTAGCAGATGGTTTCTTTCCCTGCCCATCAACTCTGTTTACCAGAGCTGCTGACCATGGAGTAAGATGGACTGGTTTGCATTTTACCCCTCCCAGCCTCTCTCCACTCAGTTAGTATTCAGAAGAAAGGAAATCGTCAGGGGTGGCTGGCAGGACAGATTAAGACCAGAAACGAAAATACTCGGGGTTTGCCACATTCTGAGGAATTGGATCTCAAGTAATCAGAAATGGACTGTTCTTTGCTTGTTCTTTGATATACAGTGTAATGTCACAAGCTTGAAGTCATCCAACCATGTCTATTATAAAAGAAAGGCCATGTCTCTAATAAAAGAAAGGAAGTTGGTTGAGAGATGTCACGTTTCACTCATTGCCTTGGACTTCCTGCTCTGTCCAGGTCAGACTGAGTTTGCTCTTTGGAATCATGGGATGAGCCTGTCTTCACACTCAGCCTAGGGATACTGCATGAGAACTGTGGAACATGTCGGGGCTTTGTACCTCGGTACTGGTGTATGTGACGGACAGCTTTCTGACACATCACAGTACAGTTAGATATACCTTTCCTCCTCGGAAAATAACTCTCTAAGACTCCACTGCTGGCCTGCCTTAGGCACTTGTCATTTTGTGGGTGATCATTTAGACTTTTAGTTTTCATTCTAATGCATGATCAATATCAAGCTGGCTTCTTTCCACATGCAGTAAACAGCATGGCTGTACTGTATGATTTTTTTTCAATTGGATATTCATATGGGAAATGGCTCCTCCGTCAGACCATGCTGGACAAGTTTCTGATGTTTGACCAAGATGGCATCTGGGTGACCTCCGTGTGTATCTTTTTACTGCTCCAGGATTGAGGAGATTTTCTAGGCTCGTGAAATGTAACATCATCTTCCTCTTCCATCATTCGCCAAGACTTACCAGCAGCAACAACCTCAGTGGGAATAGAGAGGTGACATGGTGTGGTCGGTGTATCACTTCTTCGTTTGCCCTGGCAGCTTGATCTCATGGGTGGGCTTTTGGTGGCAAGTGTCCACACTGGTCAGAGCAAGCTGTGCTTCTAAAACTCAGTGTTTCTCAGCCAGTCTTTTACATCTCACCGATGAGCCACTGTGTGTGTGTGTGTGTGTGTGTGTGTGTGTGTGTATAATGATATATGATATGTATATATATATAGAGAGAGACATATATATATATATATATATATATATATATATATATATATATATATATAATCTCGAGATCATTCTGGAACAAACTGAAGAATAAGTAAATCCGTTATGAAGAGCACAGCTTTCCCACGGAGACAAGCTTAGATTTCAATCTCAGCTATACCCCTTTGGGTGAGTTGCCCACCCTTTCCTATGGCTTGAATTTTTCAGCTATGACAAGGGGCGAATGATAGGACTGTGACATTGTTGTAATCATCTCAGGAGATGATGCACATGGAGAATCATCAGCCCCACCCCCACCCCTGTGTCTTATGGTGGCAAAGAGCAGCCACACATCTCTAGCAAGGAATCTCAGCCAATTTTCTATTATTTTATTTTACCAAGTTTCAGAGAAACTATCTGTATCCTTAAAATAGTATTTTATCAAAAAAAAAAAAAAGACTTGACTGGGAAACAAAATAGTATATGTAGAATATTTATATGGTGTTGCATCCCTGCCTTGTCTTGTCATAGAACCACCCACCTTCACTGAGAAATGTTGGTATTTGAGTCATCACAATATAGTTGTATGCTATATTTTTATTTATGCTTTGTTTTAAATGCATAGACATTTTATCTAAATGGTACTTTGAAGTATTTACTCTTTTAAAGCCACCATGTTTTCATCCTTTATGGCCATGTTTCCGTGTGTGTTTCCTTCATTTTGACTTGGCGGTCAAGGTCAGTTCATTTTGATAGCCGTGCGGTATCCTGTTTACCTACTGATAGATGTTAATGGATTGTGAATCAGGCTGTTTGTAAATGTTTTTATAGCTAATGGTGATTCTAACGATCTTGTAAATGCCTCTTGGTGTCCCCTGGCTTAGAAGGCTGAGCTGTAGAACGAGCACTTCGTAATCTTCAGTAGAAATCCCCAAACTGCTTTATCAAAGTGCCTGAACCACAACTACCAGCAATGGCCAGGCTTGGCTGTGGGACTGCTGTCTGCCTGTGAGGTAGCTGCCTGCTGTCTTAACCAGTCTGAGTATTGAAATGTTTGGGTGTAAACTTGTGTCACATCATCGTTTAAGGTCTTCCTTTTGCCTGGTTACTATGGAGGCATGCACCGTGTTGTGCTTGAGTTTCCATTCTTGGGGAATTTTTTTTTTCAAATCTTTTGTCTGATATTCTTCTTGGTTGCCTATTATTTACATTTCTAAAACTTTTAATTATATATTCTAGTTACTAATATTTGTTGATTTTTCTCTGTTTTAGGTTTTATCTTTCCAGGGACTACCTCCTTTGGTCTTTGTTAGAGTTTTCAGTGAATAGAAATTATAATTTTAAAGTCAAATGACTTAATCTTCTTTCTAATGATTATATCTTTTGATGAGAAGATATTTCTGTATTTATGTTCATGCAATAAGCATACTATGAAATTAATTATGAAAGTTAACACCCAAAGCATCAGGGTGTTAAAACAAGAATACTAACTGGCCCAGCCTCCTTGGTGTTGCCTCACCTTCCTCCTATGTATGTGTAACAAATATTGGACCATAAAGAACTTGTGTTGTCTTTGCTATAACTTAGGAATATTGCTTTGCATGGATAACTTTTCAAGTCTCTTGCTCTTGCCCGAGTGATAAGCAGCCTGTGCTTTGGAAGCGTGCTATGGAAAGGTCCACATCACACCTGCCATAATTTGTGGGTTATGTGTATGTAACAGAGTTTGTGGGAGGGGTGGGACCTCCGTGACAGGCAAGTCAGCTCAGCAGAGTCTACTCCAGCCTCTCAACCCAGAGGTTAAACCTACTGTTGTTAGGGACCTGCCCTTGGATTCTCTCCCCGCAGAGTTGGAAGCAGGAATTGATTCATGTAAAGAGGCTTCTTATATAAAAAGCAGATGCAGAGCATGTAGGCCAGAAACAGAAGTGAGAAGGGGATAGAACCATGGGCCTCCCATTGACCTCGCAGCCTCCGAGGTATGCAGGTTATCAGAGGTGCCAGGAAGCGCTGCAGAGCAAACAGCCATCTCAAAGCCAGCAAAGTGTTAGCAGCTCGTGTGATGGCAGAGCCGGCAGGAAGGCCATGGTTTGAGGGGACAGAAGGAAGTAGAGGGTATCTGGAAGTGATGAACATAGTTATCAAAACGAGGTATTCAAGGTGAAATAGAGGTCCCAAGGTGAGCTATGTCTTCCCAGGCCATCATGATGTCCCACAGGCTTCAGTGCTGGGGCCTGCCTGGAAGCTGGAGAGTGGATGGGGTCCATTCAAAGAGCAGAGGCAACACAAGCTCTGTTCACCGAGAGCTCAGAATAAAGAATCACGTTGTCCCGAGGACCGATGGTGGTCGGGGGCATCTTGAGATGATTAAGCGCTATTAAACATCAGGGCAGACAGCAGGGCAGAACGAAAGGATAAACAAGCTGCTGGCCCTGGGAGGTGGGGAGGGCGTTCATTCCTGGGTCTCAGCTTCCTTCTCATTGGAGCACAGCTGTAAAAGCTGATGCCAAGTTGCTCACCAAGCTCCCAGGAGCAGAAACCACCGAGGGTTGTGCCAATCAATACCAGAGAAGGTAGTGCCATGACAGGTGACTCTGCAGTGCTTTCTCTCGCACACCCATGCTGGACTTTAGGGTAATATGCTGGCGTTGGCTCCTGTTGGAGGGAAGCCAAACCATGCCTTTCCTCCCTGCCTTTTTTTTCATCTTGGTTACTGGTGGAGGATTTTCCCACTCGGTTTTTACTCTGTTGGAAGTTCTCGCTCAGGGATATTTTGAGTTGTGTTGCTCTTGTTAAATCTCTGCGCTTGTCTGTTCAGGAAATGGGCAAGCCCAAGGTTCGCTTTTTCTTGTCACTCACATGATCATGGTGACTTGGAATCCCGACAGTGACTGTTGCCTCCAGAATGGAAGGGCTCCATCCTGGTATGCCCCAGCCTTCCCTTCATGCACTGTAATAAGCCACTCTGAACACCGTATCCCTTGCCCCCGGAGTTCCCTTGCCTTCCTGTCCGTGCGTAGGCTGCTCCGTGACCAGAGGCTCCTCAACCTACTCTCTCCTGTTCCTTTTTTAGGGCTTGCCTGCCTTCAGGAATGCTTATTTAATCTCCCCAAACCAGAGTCATCTCTTCTGTTTCAACTGGAAAGTCTAAAGGAGAATATCTCTCAGACAGAATTCTATCCTCAGGCAGCTAACCTATCAAATAAAAACAAGCAATTTGATATTTGCAAATTAGTAAAGACTGAAGGAGCTCACCACCCATCAACCCTCATAGGAGGATCAGTGCATTCCCAGGTGTAGAGTCAGGAGATCTCTCTTTTTATGCCAGCATAGCCAAGTTCTATGGCCAAGTTGAAAATGGCCATTGGTAAAATCAGCAAATACTAAAAATAGGACTCTTTATTATCTTCCCTAGAGAACTAGCTTCATCTGAAAGGGAGCTGATGGCCCTGCTGACAAGCATGTAGTTATGGGTGCATGCTCATTCACACTTACATGACTACATACAAATGTCTAATGCAGCCAATGCTGTACAGTGTGATTAAGCATGCTCTACATTCATTAGTTGACTGGGGAAGCCATGTATGAGGTTGAAGTGGCCTCGAATTTTATCTCTTCACCCTCTGGCCCCATCCTTTCCTCTCTCTGAGCAATAGGATTTTGTGAGCTGTGGCCTTATGCCTGGTTTGGCTTCTCTGTCTCTGGCAGATATGCTCAGTTCCTGTAGGTTGAGCTAACTTACACACCTGCACATCTTCAGTTACTCAAAGATTACTCTTTAGAGTCTTGGCTTGGCCACACGGTCATCTGCACTTGTGTGATGAATTACCGAATCCTGAAACAGAGCCTTGCAAAGTACTGCAGCTGCCCTTTGCTGCCTGGGATATCCCAAAGAGCCAGCAAGGACCAGTGCCAGGTTCTGTTGAGACAGCTGACCTCTTTTGGGTATCGAGGCCAAGGTCAGATGACCCAGAGCATAGACTACAAATGACTGGACAAGAGATATAAAGTGAAGTGTGGGTCACAGCTAGAGGAATTGGTAAACTGAGGCACCCAAGCTGGAGGTAGAGCAACAAACCTGTGTAGGAACACACTGACTAAAAAGGAGCCGGAAGGAGACAAGTAAGGGACAGTTAGAGACCTGGACAGGTCCTGGCTGTGCATTCCTCTTACAGAGATTTAATCTGGCTTCCTGCCAAGTTGGCTCAGGGAGAGGCCAAAGTGTAGATGTGGCTGGAGACCACTGGCTGAATGAGAAACCTGTGGTCTCTCCTGTCTTCAGATAGAAAGTAGTATCTTCTAGCATAAGTGTCACCTTTAAAATGGCAGTGTCCATCAATGACTATTGTTTGGTCCTCTGTTAGCACAATGCCTGGGAGGGACAGAGAGGTTCATGGTCATCATATTGTTTGCTGCTGGATTTTAAACTAGCTGCCTCATCCCTGAGGAAGACTGGCAGGCCACAGACTTGCCAAAGTATACGGAACAAGGCATCAAATAGGGGCAAATTTTCTTCTTGTGGGGGCACCTCAAGTCCTTTCTGCAGGTACCTTCCCATTAGTCTCTTAGCCTCCTAAAGCAAGCTCTTTTTATTTTATCCCTTTGATACTCTATTTTTATTTTATTTATTTATTTATTTGTGTGTGTGTGTGTGTGTGTGTGTGTGTGTGTGTGTGTGTGTGTGTGTGTAGCAACTTACAGTGAGTGCTACGGGTCACAAGTGGGGGTCAGAGGACAACTTTGTGGAGGGAGGTCTCTCCTTCCATCTGTATTTTAGTTTCAGGATCAGACTCAGGTCATTAGGCTTGTCAGAGAGGGCTTTTACATGCAGAGCCTTCTCTTGGGTCTTTGTTCACTACTGGCCATATTTCCTAACAACAAGATCTGAAGTGAAAATCTACCCGACCAAGAAAAGAATAGGGCACACTTTGGATGGGGAAGGGCAGCTTGAGAGCTCAGAGTTAAGAAGAAATACTTTGGATCTTCCAAAGTATAATTTATAATTCTACCTGTTGTTGTTGTTGTTGTTGTGGTGGTTGTTGTTGTTGTTATGTAGTTTTGGATTTTGAGGCAGGATCCCATGTACCCCAGGCTGTCTCGGGCTTAGGTAGCCGGGGATGGCTCTCAGTTGCTGTGCCCATTTGGGTAGTTCTATACCCCAAGGCCTCATGTATCCTAGACTTCCACCAACTGGCTACATCCCCAGCACAGACAGTTGTACTTTTTTGTTGTTATTTTTTACCGGGTCAAGCCTCCTCTAGCTCTGGGTCATTGCCATATCCCTGGTCACATGAATTCGGATGCCCCTTCAGACAGATAAAGGGGCCAAGCTGGTGTGTTTCAAGCAGGGTAAACTTCTGGGTAGCAAATGACCGCAGCCACTTAGAGAAAAACAAAATTGGATCTATAAAGGTGAGGCAAAATATGTATCAAAAGATGGCCTAGTCGGCCATCACTGCAAAGAGAGGCCCATTGGACTTGCAAACTTTATATGCCCCAGTACAGGGGAACGCCAGGGCCAAAAAGGGGGAGTGGGTGGGTAGGGGATTGGGGGGGTGGGTATGGGGGACCTTTGGGATAGCATTGAAAATGTAAACGAGGAAAATACCTAATTAAAAAAAGAATAAAATAAATAAATTCCATTCTGAAAAAAAAAAATAAAGGTGAGGCAAAGACCTCGGCCAAATTCACTTGAAGAAAAGTCATCTGTGGAAACCCAAGTAAAATAATTAAAAGTGAAATATTCATTTGCTCTCCACTGCAGCCAGAGGCAAGGAGGTGGTGTGAGCTCGTGACACCAAGGAGCTCCAGTCTCACTCAGGGCCCTAGGCTAACCACCTATGGTCCTGGGGTGGTCTCCCTGTGCCCCCTTGAGGAATTGCACTGAGGTGGAGGTAGTATACACAGAACACTGGGGTGAGAGAATTAGCTGTTCATTCCTCATGCCAAAACCTATAAAAATAACAGTGTGGTTATAGAGGCAGCCCTGAATCAGCAGTTGTATTCTAACATGTTCCATGGAATTTCGGAATATCTGTAGGGATAATAATATAGTATAGCTTATAATGATGATGTGCCTAGTACATAGTAGGTGCTCAATAAATAACCATCTAATTGTTTTTGCCAACAAAATAGCTCATGCTTATTATAAAAGTCTTGGGCCTGAAGAAAAAAATAACCCAAAGTCCTACTATTTACCATTGGAGATGTAGCCTTATAGATATTCCCAGTGCCTGTTACTTAGGCAGTTTTGTTGCACTGGTAATTCTCTCACCTAGCTACCTAAGCCTGAGACCAGCCTGGGGTACATGGGATCCTGCCTCAAAATCCAAAACTATGTTACAACAACAACAAAAACTCCAGGTACAATTATAAATTATACTTTGGAAGATCCAAAGGGGGGGGGAAACCAATGTCTCAGCTGCTCTTCTTATACCCAGTGCATGCGGTGTATAGATTCTCATAACTGGGTAGATTGTATAGGATGGTTCCTAACTTGTCTCCGGGTCAATAAGTTAGCATAATATTCTCTACTGTGTGAGGAAGGATTTAGGGTCCATGTTCTGAAGAGGTGACATTTCTCACATGCTGTCCTTTATTTAGCAGGTGTCTTCTGCAGAGGTGCGCATTGGGCCCATGAGACTGACACAGGACCCTATCCAGGTATGTCTCTATCCCTCTGGAGGGGCTTTGCTGTCGGAGCTCATGGCTTAAGAGTAGTGTTTGATTAGTCTTCTGAATTAACAACAGGTAGCCATCTTTGCCCCCCCCCACTATACACACACACACACTCACACACACATACCCATACTTATGTATACATACATACATACATACATACATACATACATACATACATACGTGTGTATGTTTTGTGTGTGTTCATCAGTATCATTCTTCAGAACTTAGATTGGCTTCTGAGGGCTTACATGTCACCCTACTTTGAGTATAAAGTAATGAATAGAACTGTCCAGTAGATCATGGGGAAGAGCAGCCCTACATCCTGCTGCCCACAGAGAAGGAGGAGGTGATGCGTGTTGAAGGGCGTGGGTGCGACTCTGACTGACCTCGTCAGCAGTATGAGTTGGTATACACGGTTTCCTTCCTGTGGATGCTATTTCCTTTCTCACTGAGAATTACCAGTGCAACAAAACCGCCTTGCACACTATCGTAGAACATACTCTGCTTCTCGCAGATGCTTGGTGATGTCATCTGGTACCGTTGTTTAGGAGTGGAAATGATGTAGATACAGTATCATGTAGGTGATTTTTTGTTAAATCAATATTTTTGTTGATAGATAAAGATAGCTGAACCATTCTCTTCTGTAGTTCACTGATCAAATGGCAGAGCGGGTATAAGAGCCTGAGGAACAGGGGGTTTTCTGAGAGTGCATCTCCTAGAACTATCAGAAGCTACACCATACAATCTCACCAACAAGAACGAGGACAACAATAGGTGTGCCCAGGTGGCCTGAGGGACGCCCATGAGGCCTCAACCCTATACAAGGAACTATGGGTAACCAAGGAGTGCTGAGAGCCTGAGAGTGGAGAGATCGTCTTCTCTGGGAAGAGCATACCAACTGGTTATCAATGGTCAGCCCTGAAAGCATACATAATGATTAACTGTAAGCAAGGCCATCAGGGAAACCACCCACCTGGACTCATTTTTCTGTTGTGGTTTTGGAGGGGAATGGGACAGAGAGAACGGCAAAGGGTGGGGAGAGCCTTGCTAGTTCTTACATTTGTGGCAGAAGGAGGCCAGTAAGCAGGAATTGGAAGTTGGAGTACTTGGGAGCTGAGGGGACTGTGGGCCAGAAGAGCCTGAGAGCTAACGTAGGGACTTTGATATGTACTGCATGTGTGTGTTGGAGAAGTTAGCTGCCTGTGGGCTGAGAGGCGGGCAAGGGAAGCAATGGCTCTTCTCTACAAACAGAAACCTGCTTCGCAAGCTTCTGAGCAGTGCTGGTTTCAGGCCTTTGTTTATCCACCAGCAATCCTCTGTTGACCCAGCCAGAGCCAAGCCTGAGCTGTCATTTACCACATTGTCAGTGGCACTGTCATTTGGCAGACTGAGTGCCCACTTGGGACCTAACAGTAATAATATGTGACAATAATTAATGAAAAAGAGAGGCCATGAGTTTGAAGGAGGGCATGGAGAGTGTATGGAAGGGCTTAGAGGGAGATGGAAGGGATAAATAATGTGATTATATATGAATCTAAAATAAATAATTAAGTAGTAAAACAAATTAAAAATGAGATGATGAAATGAAGAAGAAAAAAAAAGATGTCTCAGCGGCTCTTCTTATGAAGAGCCAGGGACCAAGATCATTAGAAAATAGTTACTTATCGAACTTATAACAGTACATCTTTAAAACAATAAATAAATAAATAAATAAATAAATAAATAAATAAATAAATAAGTAAATGCTGGGTAGTGGTACCACATGCCTTTAATCCCTGCACTAAGGAGGCAGAGGCAGGTGGATCTCTGTGAGTTCAATGCCAGCCTGGTCTATAGAGTGAGTTCCAGGACTACTTAGAGGAACCCTGTCTAAAAAAAAAAAACACACACACACACACACACAGACAGAGACAGAGAAACAGAGAGAGAGAGAGAGACAGACAGAGAGAGACACACACAGACAGACAGACACAGACACAGATGGACAGACAGCCGCTCTTCTTTTGTGTCCCCTGTGACTTAAGCAAGTAGCACGTGCAGTGCTGGCCAGCTCTAGCACTGACCACTTAGTAGCTGTGCCTGCCTCAGTCCATTTCCTCCTGGACCTTCTTCACCACAGAAGCTTAAAGGAAGGGAGGCCACAGCTTAAATCGTGTGCATGCAGCAGCCCTTGGCCCTGAGTCAGTGTGCTTCTGCTTCATAGCTTGTCAGCCCCTGGAAGCCTCTGCTGCCCTCGGGATGTGTGAAGATGCAGGCACCCCACCCAGGGAAAAGATGATAGCAAAAACTGAACTAGACACATGCTACTCAAGTTATGAGAGAAGGAAAAATAATGGTTTAGAGTTGTTTGAAAGGAATGACAGATTTAGGGAAAAGAAAACAAAAGGAAGAGGCTTAGCTTGGGAAATTTTGATGAAAACAGATTTAGGAGCAAAGGGGAAAATAAACCAGCCTCAGCTATTTGCATAGAATATGAGCGAGCGGAAAATTCCAGTAATCTTTTAAGAGCACACACTTTGAACTCCAGCTTTGAATCAAAGCAGAGAAAAAGAAGGGGGCTGATATTATGGGTTTCATCCCAAAGCCATTTCCACAATGCTTCCTGGGGGACAAATTCAGGCTTACGTCCATCTCATTCACTTCCATTTGCTCTGGGCTGCGTTGGCAATAAAGGCTCATGATAAGGATATATGGTTCTTCTAAGAATGTAATTTGCCAACCATAAACTATTTTACTCGCTTCTATCAAATATTAACATTATGCCCTGTTTGTTTCAGAGAACATTTCCCCTAGAAGCAACATTTGCAGACACTGTTTAAGCCTTTGGTTTATCCCCGTGTTTAACTCCCTTCCTTCCCTCTGAACACTGTAACTATTGTTATATACTCACCCTTCATCTATGTGTGTCCATTTGTAGGATTCATGCTCTCCTTGAATGTTTGTAAGCTTTATTCAAAAAGTATATTGTAAGCCTCCTTCTGAATCTTTTTCTCATCATTAGGTGTCTTTTGATGTTGTACTGGGGAACCTCCTGCTGAATCTGAAGTCCTGGGTGGTAATCATGCCCTAGTTCAAGTGTTCTGTGGTCTCACCCTTTCTCTGCAGCAGTATGATCCATTTTGAATTAGCATTGCAGTGGGAGATAGGAACCTGGCTCCATCCTTTCTGGTGAGCTGCCCCGTTGTCCCAGCAACATTAGTTCAAAAAACTCAGCAGTTTGCTGCTGCATTGTCTTGGTACCTTTGACAAACACTGGCCACCAACCAGGGGGCTGAGAGACGGTTCATCGGCTCCTTGTGGTGGACCCAGAGTTCAGTTCCCAGCACCCATGCTGGGCAGCTCACAAGTATGCATAACTCCAGCTGCAGGGCCGTGGTGCAATGGCTCAGGCCTCTGCAGGTTCTCTATCCACATGCACACACCCACACTCAGACACACACTCTTTAAGAGAAATTTTAAAATTGTGAAGTGAGCCACTGTCACCAACTTGATTCTTCGTTTTGAAGGTGGTCTTGGGAGTCTCAATTCCCACAGCCTTGCTGAACTTCTGTATGAGCTCATACAATCCTCTTAAAATATTTATTTATTTGACCGGAGAGTCTGCAGGTGTCATGGTGTTGCATATGGAGGCTAGGGGACAACTTTAGGAGTTTCCCGCTGTGTGGGTTCCAGGGATCAAACTTAGCGGCAATCCCCCTTAGCTGCTGAACCATCATGCCAGCTCCCATACGGTCTTTCCTTTTTATGGGGTCCTTGGGATTTTTAATGCGTAAAATCATATGATCAGTCTTCCTTTTCAAATCTGCAATTTTAAAATCTGCCTAACACATTCAAGAACAAGACATGCTTCGTGTTTCCTCCTGCTTTGCCCCCAGATTGGAAATGGAGCTCAGCAGCAGAACACTGGCTGAGCAGATATGACCCTGGGTTATCAGCACTGAGAAAAACAACTGGCTTTGTAAAGGTATTTCCACACCTTAACAAAGTTGCATCATTTTACATTTTTACAAGGCATGGGAGACTTCAGTTATTCCCAGAGCACTGCTGGGTGTCTTTAACTCAGCTGCCTTAGTGGATGAGGTACTTAGACAACTGTAGTTGAGATTTATGTTTCTCTATGACCAATGAAAACATTTTTCATTTGCTTTTTGGCTATTTTAATATTTGGTTAAATACTGAAATATTTATTTCAGTTATTTGGTTAAATCTTCTATTCATTTTTTAGACTGTGTTAATTTTTCAAAGACATTGTGCCAAAGAAGTGTGTGTGTGTGTGTGTGTGTATGTGTGTGTGTGTGTGTGTGTGTGTGTGTGTGGTGTAAGCATGTGTGCACATGTGTGTGGGTGGACATACTTGTGCTTCTGCATGTGTATGTCAGGTGTCTTCCTCTGCCAGTCTCCACATTATGCTCTAGGATATAGCTCACCAGTTTGTCTACACTGAGTGGGAGATGCGCTCCTCCCTGCCACCCAGCCCCGGAGCTGTAGACCTGAGCTATAGAGACTAGCTTCTACATGGGCGCTGAGGATGCAACCTCAAGGCATCTATATTTTTAAAAGCACTTTACCCACTGATCCACCTTCCCAGAACCAAAAGAAATTCTTTATATGTAATTGTTACAAATTCTTCAACATTTAAAAAAAATTTATCCTGGTTGGTGGCTCTTTCCTTCATTTTCATAACTGGCTTTTGATGAGCTGAAGTTTTCATTCTGATAAGATTTTACATTATGCAATGCAGGCGTACATATGTTACACATGCTAAGCAGTCAAATTTTGTCACAACATCTCAAAGCTACATTGTATTTCTGTCCTTTCCAATATGATATATCCTTTGCAACATTAAGCTACTATTTTATAGCTGCTTCTCCAGAACTGAAAACAGTGGTCTAGAATTTTGAATTGATTGTATTTGATATACTTAAAATGAAACAAAAATATCCTTGTGTCTTAGTTTTTGTTTTAAGTCTGTGAGCAGACACCAGGACCAGGATAAGTCTTATAAAGGATAACATTTAATTGGGGCTGGCTTACAGGTTCAGAGGTTCAGTCCATTATCATCAAGGTGGGAGCATGGCAGCATCCACGCAGGCATGGTACAGGAGGAGGTGGGAGTTCTACATCTTCATCTGAAGGCTGCTAGCAAAATTCGGACTTCCAGGCAGCTAGGATGAGGATCTTAAAGCCCACACTCATGCCTACTCCAAAAAGGCCACACCTACTCAACAGGGCCACACCTTCTAATAGTGCCACTCCCTGGGCTGAGTGTAATATGAACCATCACACCTTGATTAGTACTTAGTCTTTCAAATATAATAAAACATGTAGTATGAACTCATGGTTCAGAGAAAGGACTGGAATGTTATCCCTGCAGCTGCATACCCAGGATAGTCAGAGATGCACATAGGCAAGAGCGTATACAGGATCTAGCTGTGCACATCACTCCCTCAGCAAAGTGCTTGCTTCACATGTATGGGGACCTGTGCTCCGATCCCCAGGACCCACACACAAAGCTGAGCATGGTGATGTATGCCTAACATCCCAGCAGAAGCATGGTGACGTATGCCTAACAACATCCCAGCGTAAGTGGGGTAGACAGAAGAATGCTGGAGCTTATCGGAATTCCAGTCTAACAGAACTACAGAGCTTTAGGTTCAGGGAAGCACCTTTTCTAAAAAACATAAATAAACAAAGCTGGAGAGGGCTAGTCAGACGGTCAGTCGGTAGCAATGCCTGCTGCCAAGGCTGACAAGCCAGAGCTTGAGTCTCAGAACACATACAGAGAAGAGAGAATTAACTCTCAGTGGTTATCCTCTGACTGTCAAGAGAGTCATGGTACATACAGGTGTGTGTGAACACACACACACACTAAACAAATAAATAAATAAATAAATAAACAAATAAATACTGATTTAAAAAATTAAGGGGAGCTGAATTGAAGAAGATACTCAAACACTGACCTCTGCCTTTCCTGTTCACACTTCCTAACACACACATATAAACACATGCATGCGCGCGCGCACACACAAGTCTCTCCGACTGAGGGAGAGACATAAAAGTTATTTTTAAAGCCTTAAAACCATATAAAAGATTAAGACTCTGAATCTCTACTATGTACAAGACTCGATGCACCGGGTCGAGAGATGGCAGGATGCTCTCTGGCCACACACCAGAGGTTCAAAGTCTGGGCTGCAGAGGTGTGGCTAGCTGGTCATGGATCCTGAGTCTGCTACTGATTCTGTAACTGTCTCAGAAACACAAAGCTACGTCCCAGGGCTCTGATTTTGGTTTTGCCACACCCCTTGTAGGGAAATATCTATTCTGCGGCTTCACTACAATGTCAAGAATATTCGTCAGATGCATCAGACAAGCTTTCAAGGAAATGGCGAGATAAGAGTATATCTGCTGAGTTTGGGTTCTAAACTGAGTAAAGAAAGAAAGAAAAAAAAAGAGTATTTCCTATGTGCTTGCTTTGGGAGAGCATTTCCGAGTTCACCAGGATGAACTGGCATGTAGATGTGAGGCTGAGACAATCCACACAATGCTGCTAGGAGCACAGGGAGGGCAGAATGAGCTAGAAGACCACACTGAGCTGTGCAATACATCTCTCCCCCGTGAGTGGATGCGACTTACCAACAAAGTTGTCGTTTTCAATCTTGGCTAGAAAATAAAACGTAGCGGGATTATTATGAAGCAGTAAATTCATATCAGTGTGGCACTGTCTGGAAAGCAAGCTGTCTCTTCTCTATCAATGCCTGGAGCAGCTTATTTCCCCAGTGTGTAGAATCTATGTGCCTCTCTCTGCTTAGAGCCTGGACTTGCCAATGAGCTTGAACTAAATCCCCATAGCAAGGGCCTAACCTTTTCCTAGCAAGGCAGTTTCCTTAAAAAGTACTCTTCTCTGTTTATATAGGAATACATTTTTCTAGAGCCATTAAATTTTGGGTTTATTTTTGTAGAACATGATCTTAATATTTTCAACTGTTAATATTCAACAAACAGAATAATTACTTTAAGATATATTTCGTTGTTATGTCTCCCTTTTCATTTCTGATTTTGTTAATTTGGATAATGTCTTTGTGCCCTCTGCTTAGTCTGGCTAAGGGTTTATCTATCTTGTTGATTTTCTCAAAGAACCAGCTCCTGGTTTTGTTGATTCTTTGTATGGTTATTTTTGTTTCTATTTGGTTGATTTCAGCCCTGAGTTTAATTATTTTCTGCCATCTATTCTCTTGGGTGAATTTGTTTCTTTTTGTTCTAGAGCTTTCAGATGTGCTGTCAGGCTGCTAGTGTATGCTCTCTTCAGTTTCTTTCTTTCTTTCTTTCTTTTTTTCTTTTTCTTTTTCTTTTTTCTTTTTTTCCCAAAACAGGGTTTCTCTGTGTAGCCCTGGCTGTCCTGGAACTCACTTTGTAGACCAGGCTAGCCTCGAACCCAGAAATCTGCCTGCCTCTGCCTCCCAAGTGCTGGGATTAAAGGCATGTGCCACCACCGCCGGGCTCTAGTTTCTTTTTGAAGGCACTCAGAGCTATGAGTTTTCCTCTTACCACTACTTTCATTGTGTCCCATAAGTTTTGGTACGACGTGTCTTCATTTTCATTAAATTCTAAAGTCTTTAATTTCTTTAATTCTTCCTTGACCAAGTTATCATTGAGTAGAGTGTTGCTGGAGTTTTTTTTTTTTTTTTTTTTTTGAGACAGTGTCTCTGTAGCCTAGGCTAGCCTGAAATCTACTGTGCAGCCTAGATTAGCCCAGCCTCAGAAGTGCTGGGATTGCAAACATGAGCCACCATGCCAGGCTTATGATGGGCTCTATATGTCAGAAAGCACATGTCCTCATGGCTGACTGCCACATAGCAATGAGACACAGTGAAGTGCTGCCATCCTTCCTATCTGCCCCTCCTGTCACTCTCCAGTCCTGCCTTCTACCTAGGAAAACCTCAGTTTACACCTTGGTATTTGAATAACTGTGAATATGTCTTTTACCCATCATCCAGGTAAAATATCAGTGGCAACAGTCAAAGAATTGCAGAAGGGCTGTTAGGTAAGAGAGTGTTTCAAGTACTCTGGATATAATGGCTGGCCCAAAGGAAACTCCCTTCAAACTCCAGCTCCCCTGCATCACTTTTCTAGGAATCCTTATAGTAAGTCCCAGGGCAGTATCCACCCTGACCTTTGATTGGCTCCCCCTCAAATCAAATTAGCTAATTGATTAGTGTCCTCTGGGTATATCTTATGTGATCTATGTATGTTGATAGGTTTCCGATGTCCCGATGTCCCTTGCTACCTAGAGGTGCCTTACAATCCAAGAAACTATACTAAAAGCTGGGTTTCCAGTATAGATGTTGAGAGTCTATTTAAAGACACATGGACTAACCTGTGTTAAGAAAGCACAAACCAGGGGCTGATAAGATAGTTCAGTGGTTAAAGTATTTGCCATGCAAGCATGAAGAAAAGCTGAATGGGCTTACCTGTAGTTCCAGTCAGAGACAGAAACTGGGAACCCCCATAGCAGGCTGGCTTGTGACACTAGCTGTATTGGTGAACTCTGGGATTGATTGAGAGACCCTGCCTCAGTGAATATAGTGGAAGAGAGATGATTCCTAACACCATGCTTGGGCATGTAAGAACACACACATGCAAGTGCACACACACATGTACACACATGCACTCACTATGCATGTCTACACACACATACATGAGCACACATGCACATATATACACATATGCATGTGTATATATATATATAAACATACACACACACACATACACATGCATATGCACATACATACACACATACATGCATGCACATACACAATGGAAAAAGGAAAGAACACAAATCATAACACTAGCACCACCTTCTTCAGGTCAGGGACAAGCTAGTTTTGTTTAGATCTTTTCCTCAGAGAAAATAGTTTCATTATCAGAAAGAGACCATTGGTAGCCTTACAAGGATACTTCTGAGTTTTTTCTCAGGGTTGTGGCCGGGATTCTCAGGAAAGGCAAAGTGCCATGGGCTGGCACAAAAGGTTGCTGAAGCAGGGTAGGAAGGCATGGGCTTCTGCCACACTGCTTGGAGCAGTCACTCATCCTGGCCTAGGGACTGTAATGGCATGTGTGATCCCCAGAGTCCCTTGCTACCCTGGGGTCCCCTGTAGCCTGTGGCCTCAGCTGCTGATACTGCCATTCACAGCCCCTCTAGCCTCTCCCAGCAGCTCTCTCCCAGCCCTGGCTCAGCCCTTATCACGTTGTTCTGGCTTAGGGTAAACAACAAATGAACGTTTATGATTGTAAGAAGATTTTGGCAAAGTTCCATGAGAACTAGAGCAGTTGTTTGCCTGGCGACCGATAAGGTCTTTGCAGTTACATTGAAAAGCAGTGCAGGTACCCACCCCAGTGTGTGCCATGTCAACAGACGTTAAATACCTTTAGCCCTACCCCATTACCTCAGAGCACAGTTACTGGGTGTCTTCACTGTGAATCATTATATAAGGTATATATAACTATATAGGCCTCACCAGTAGCTCTTCAGCTCACAAATCAAGCATCATGTGCCACTCTTTCAAAACCTCTGTTGTCGGTTCCTGTCCATCTGTCACTCAGACGAAGCACTGACAGCAAAGTGTGCTGTTGTGTTGCCTCCTGTGTTTCCATGATAAAACCACACAACTGAATACAAAGTAGATCATTGACGGAGCAACGAACCAACAAGCACAAAGCAATAAACAAAAAGAGACGGTGCTGTGACATGTTGCTCAAATAAAAACAGAATTAGAGAAGACATTGCTGCCCGAGGAGAGCATTGTTGCTGGACACATAACCCAGTATGAATACAATATATTGATGCTGGGGGTGGGGGTAGCACCACAGAGGAAGTGAGGCCAGCCAAACATGTCACATGAATTAAAGGTTTTCCAGGAATGCTGTGATACTGGCAATATAGAGGACAATTTGTCAAGGTTTAGAAAAGATGTCACCTCCGTGTCAGATGTCTGTGGCCAACACTGTTCAGCTGCCCTTGGAAAGCTTTGAGAAGAAGACAGCACATCACACCTTGGTGTTTTTAATGTTCTCAACTACAGCGTGCTGGACAAATAGTCTTCCTGCAGTTGTCTATACATTTACTACCAACAAGCTAAACCTCACAGGGTTTTGACAGAAACCTTTGAAGGCCACAATGTTTATGCACGGAGTTCTTTGGCCATTTATATGAAGAGGATGCCTGTAGTTGTGCTCTTACTTGGCAGAACCCAACATGGCCAGAATGAAAGAGGTCAGCCCAGGTCTTCTCAGGCAGCAGAGACCACAGCAGTAAGATTGCTACCACCTAACTTATCCCCTCTGCTGCTTCTCTTGGGTCTGGATCCGTGCACTTGCTCTGTCTGTGGTCACCACTTGTGAGTGTTCTGATGATTATCATCTGCCCCTGTCTCTCCCGCCAGGGTCTGGGGAGCAGCGGCTAGCCTCTCGTTCATACTACTCCTTAAACACTTTGCATAATAAGTCACCAAATAAGTATTCTTCAAGTGAATATAGACTATTATGTTTAGGGTAAGTGGGAGGGTCATTTTGCCCTTCCCACTTCAAAACAAATTCAATCATATGCCTTAAATAATGAATTCTAAGAAGTATATTTTGTAGAATCATTGTATGAGATTTGCATTTGTTGATGGTCCATAAATATCCACAAATGGCCATGATCTATAAATATTTAAAGCTGTTTTGGGCTATGTTTATGTTTTAAAATTTGCAATGACAGCAGCCTTTATACCGAAAAGTAAGCAAGTAAGAAATATATTAGTATAGCTGGGTCTGGTGGTGTAGGCCATAATCCCAGCTAGCTTGTAGGCTAAGATAGGAAGATGGCGAGTGTAAGACAGAAACCTATGTGTATTCAGACTGTTCTTTCCTTGTTTAATGATCTGATTCTACCATGGGAAAGAGACTTCTATAAGTGTGTTCTTATCTGGACAGAACCCAGCTTGGCAGAGGACAGTGTGGAAAGGTGATGTTCACTTACTATGGTGTAGAAAATTTTACTCCCAATCTAGGGTTTCTACCCCTCCTTATGATTCAGTTCCTGGATAAAAGACGAGCACAACCTTTATATTTACAATGAGCCTTATTCAGCACAAAAGCTGGGCAGATATCTACCCTCGAAGCTATTAGAGTCTACTTTCCTATAGATAACCCTGAGTTACTTACTATGATTCATTTGGGCTGCTCTTAACTCCAATTGGCCAGCCCTTGGGGCCATGTTTTCTTGACTCGTAACCCATTGTGACTCTCTTCCTACTTCATGTTCTTCTCCTCCACTCCTTCAATCCCAAACCTAGGAATCCTAAATTTGCTTCTGCCCAGCCATTGGCTGTCGGCATCTTTATTTACCAATCAGAAATAACTTGGGAGCAAGGTCACATAGCTTCTCTTGAGTCTACATGCAGACTGTCTCATCGCTGGGTTGACCAGGTCTTGGGGGGTCCACACTTAGCATTACAATATACAACAAAAGACCAAACCTCAACTGCTTGCAGCTCCAGACTATAAATTCAAGGGTAATCAACAAGACCAGTGCTCACATAGTATAGTATATATGTGTTCCTGAGTTCAGTTCCCAGTATTCCAAATGCATGCACATGTGCATGTGCGCACACACACACACATACACAGGGAGGGAGGAAGAGAGAGGGGTTCAATTTTTTACAGAATCTACAGAAGGCTTGCAAAGTGTCTGTGTGTGTGTGTGTGTGTGTGTGTGTGTGTGTGTTATGTCTCTGTGTGTATGCATGCACATGCGCACACATGTGTTGAGCACCTGAGCAGTCATTTCTCATCTCAAGGAATTCATTAACTCTGAGAGATTTGTCTCCCCAATGTCAAAACTCAGATGTCAAAACATGAGAAAGGCATGTGTATCAGAGTTCTCTAAAGGAACAGAACTGATAGAATGAAAAGAAAAACTACTTTACACATGCATATTAATATATGTATACATATTTGTATATAGTACATGGTTGGTGTTCAGAAAATATTTGTGGAGTAATGCCTCTTGCTATTTTTTCAAAGAGTGGAAAAAACATTCCAGGCTTGTGAAATGAATTAGATTGGTTATAATCTGTAGCAATGGTCCAATAGGAAAGAGTAGTCCTGAGTTCTATTGGACTGGTCAATAGCAAGTCATGATGACATGTATGGGGAACTTATTAGAGCAGCTTACAGGCTGTGTGGTCTGAGTAGTCCAACCACGGCTGTCTCCTGATAGAAAAGCCAAGGACTCAATAGTTGTTTAGTCTTTGAGACTGAATATCTCAGCAGTTCCAATCAGGAGTGGGGTCTCCCAGGAAACCCTAGAGAGCTGCTGGTCTTCAGTCTACACTGGAATCTCTGAGAAGTGGGTTCTAATACTATCAATGGAATGTTTCAGCGTCAGAATAGATGAACTTGCCAGCAACAATGAGGGCAAGCAGGCTAAAAGCAATGCTTCTTTCTTCCATGTCACTTACGTAGGCTGCCATCAGTGGGTGTGGTCCAGATTTAAGGTTGGCCTTTCCAGCTCATATGGTCGCTTCCAGGTATGCCCAGCTGAGTGGGTTTAGTTGATTCCAGATGTAGCCCAGTTGATAGCCAAAACTGGCTGTCATAGCATGGTTAATACAGTCCTATGGTTTAAAGCAGTCTTATGCCTAATTTTTTTTTGTCTGTAAATTGGCCTAGACATAATTTCATTGTTGGGGGGTCAGCACAACATGAGAAACTGGATTGAAGGGTCACAGCGTTAGGAAGGTTGAGAGCTGCTATCTTAGGGGCTTACAGAACTCTCTCTGAGAGCTTTCCTTCCAGACACCAACTCCTTTCTTGACCACCTACCTCCTCCATGTGTTGGCACCCATTCTGAAGTCTCCTTTTAGATGGAATTTATCAGTTGTTAACTTTCCAACTATCATTACTCAGTGTGAATATCCTATTATTTACTACTTACCATGGCAAACAAGTTTATATTTTTCCAACAAGGAGTTTTTATTTTGTCCAACAACACACACTAAGTGATTTTTTTTTTTTAAATTATCAAGCATTTAAGTGTTCAGGAAAAGTTTGTAGAATGATGCCTCTTGTTAATGTTTTTTAAAGTGAGGCACTCCAGTCTTATGTAAAAATATATGAAACGAATGGGGTTGTTTGGGATCTGTAGCACAGCCCAGTAGGAGAGGGGAGACTTGTGATTTTTATTGTACTAGTCAATTTGGGGCAATAATGACCAAGAGGAAATTGTTGAGATTTTTGTTTATAAACCCATCACATAACCAAACAAATTAGAGTAGATTCCGTCAGCTTCTGGCTCTTAGCTTCTGCTGTTTCTCGTTGTAATATCACAGTTGTCTTGAGTAAGAGGCTAATGACTTTTTACACAAACAAGCTCCTACCTGGCCTCCCTCATTATCTTTGCTGTAGCAACACTTTGGTCTGAAGGTTTTGTTCTGTTACAGCCCACAAGGAGGTGCCCTTCACCTCTCTCAGGAGAGCTACCTCCTGCCTCTTTCTAGCAGGACCTAGAGACCTAAGAGCATCCCAGACTGAGGAAGGATAGACCCAGGCTCGAAGGAGAAAATAGAGCTGGCCTGTGTTTTCCAGCAGATGGTTTGAAACCATGGGCTGAAAAAATGTTAAAATTATGCATATATATATATATATATATATATATATATATATATATATATATATAATTCTGCTTCTGGAAGCATGATATTTGAGAAAACAGAAAATGATTGGGAGTGTAAGATGAGTGGTGTGTATAATTGGATATTGCTGATATTATTCAGGGATTATTAGGGGAGCTTAGGTACCAAATAGTAATGTAGTTGTATACTTACATGAATGACTCTTTCTGTTTAACAGATGTGTGTGGATTGGATATGTTAGGTGGATTTGCCGAACACACACACAAGACGTGGACTAGAGTCTTAACCACCACAGGCCTTGCATATCAGACTCTTCTCACTACTATTCATAACAGTAACAAAATTACAATTATGACGTAGCAACAAAATAATTTTAAGGTTGGGGGTCACCACAACATAAGGAGCTGTATTAAGGGGTCACAACATTAGGAAGCTTGAGAACCACTGGGCTAGAGCAAGCCCATATTGGCCAGCAGTTGACGATTGCCAAAACTGATTGATGGGTGGGTGAGATTCATTATATTCTTGTGTCTACTTCCCTATGGGTTTCTAATGTTCAAATAATAAGACATTTTTCAAACCTAATGGTAGCAGTTGGGCACTTTAGCTTGTTTCTGTTCTGATTACAACAGAAACACTTTGGGTGTTTTACCATGACCTATGGTGTTGCTTTAAAAATCCTTTCATGCTGAGAGACTACTATTCTATCCCTAATTATTTAAACCGGAGTTGAATGCTGGAGGATATTAAATGCCTTAGCAAAGTCTTTGATTATGATGCTTTTGCATGGTGCCATATTGCTGGGGGTTGTCTCACTCCTACTATGAGAATAATAAAACCCTTTGCTTTCTAATCCCAGTTACTTGGCAGGCTTGGGGGCTGCGAATCCAAGGCTAACAGGAGCCTCACAGCAAGACCCTTTCTCAAAAACAAAGCAGAAATAGTCTTCTTATAATTCTTATAAAACCCTACAAGTAGTCACTGTCTCACTCATCAAGGTTTTACTGGGCAGCTTGGGAGCACCAGCCTTCTGCTGGGCACAGGAACATGGTGGGAAACAGGCCAGCCCTGAACAGGTTCAAGTAATGGTGAGACTTGCCTAGCTTCCTAACTTCCAGAGACTCTGGGTTCCTGAGCCCAGCAATGATGAGGCAGATGGTCCTCAGTTCAGCTCTGCCAGCGTCACAGCTCACGTTCAGCCTTTTCCCATGTTGGCAAGAGCTTGGATGTTTACAGTAATCTCTCAGGTTGTTGTAAGTTCTCTGAAGTTCCTGTGTCTTTACAGCTGTTCTAGTGCTGAGTGCATCGAGTCTCCCGGGACTTGGAAGCAAATACTGTTTGCACTGAACCAGATGTGCACATTTGCAAATCATCATGTAACCTTCGTAACCCACGTTAGTTATCCTGGCAGTCATTTTGCTCTTTCCCTCGCCTAAAAAAAGGCCTAACTGAAGAAAAACCTCCAACCACAGCCAGCAACACCCACCCCTTACTAGAATGACTGAGCACCTACCTGTATTCCACTCTCTGTCCTCCCAGCTACATCCCAGCCAGGCCAGGAAGTTGGCATCGTTTCTTTGGAGATCCCAGGAATTATTGGAGGAGCTAGATTTGAAATGAACCCAGACAGCTTTCATCAAGAGCCATGTTTAGCCAGTGTAGCCAGTGGTTTCAATGTGGTTCTGAGGGTGTGGGTTTCGGTTCAAGTGCTCTACTCTCTATTTCAGGTTCTGCTAATCTTCGCAAAGGAAGATAGCCAGAGTGATGGCTTCTGGTGGGCCTGTGACAGAGCTGGCTACAGATGCAACATCGCTCGCACTCCAGAGTCGGCCCTCGAGTGCTTTCTGGACAAGCATCATGAAATTATTGTGATCGATCACAGGCAGAGCCGGAACTTTGATGCAGAAGCCGTGTGCAGGTACCTTCCTCCACCTAAGGTGCTTGGTAAATCCCCCCACCCCATCTGCTCTAAATTAATTTCTTTAGACAGCTTTGGCTCCTAGCACTGACCCTGGACTGTAGCTTCTTCCTAAAGATGCATCCCGCCTTTCTATTTCTGCATGTTTAAATTTCATTGAGTTTAAAGATGTCAGCTGGACTCATCCTAAAACTTAAAGATGGCCCCCCCGCCCCTCCAGAGTATTGCTCATAAAAGAGTCATTAAAATTCACACAGATTTTATTACATGTAGTTTAGATTTAAAGTAGATATTTTAAACTTCATTATTCTGTCCCAAAATGAGCATCAGAAATGTGTGAAACAGAAAATTTTCCATACGTGACACAGATGGATAGATACAGCAGGCTACAGCAGACTTGCCAGAGGGAAGAAGGCAGCCACCTCAGCACCAGAGTGTTCCTGGGGGCCTGTGCCCCAGCTTGTTTGTAGAAAGGCTTGCACTTTCGGAAGCAGGCACCTGTCTGTTCATAAATAAATGTACAGTCTTAAGAATTCTCTCAGGATGAACTGAGCCGTCCCGCAGAGGTGGAATGCTTAGAAGTAACCCAGGGAGGGGCTGGAGTTTTATTGAATACTAGTAAATAAGAAGTAGAAAAATTGATTCTTAAAACTTCTGGTATACTCACAAGAATATTAGTGGATTAAAATTCTTTTAATCACGAGCATATTGCCTTGCTATTTTTTGATGACTTACATTTTACCAAAGGATTTTTGTTAATTAGCCAGTGTTTAAGTGTTTAAATGGTTTCAAATCTTGCCTTTCTCCATAGAAATATTCTATGTAGTAATACCTGTCTCTCTCTCTCTCTCTCTCTCTCTCTCTCTCTCTCTCTCTCTCTCTCTCTCTGTGTGTGTGTGTGTGTGTGTGTGTGTGTGTGTGTGTAGTGCTATTATGCCAGCACTTGAGGGACTGAGGGAGGAGGCCAACCTGGGCTACATAGTAAGACACTGTCTCAAAGAACAAAACTTTTCTTTTTTTTTTTTTTTTTTTTTTTTTTTGGTTTTTCGAGACAGGGTTTCTCTGTATGGCCCTGGCTGTCCTGGAACTCACTTTGTAGACTAGGCTGGCCTCGAACTCAGAAATCCACCTGCCTCTGCCTCCCGAGTGCTGGGATTAAAGGCGTCCACCACCACACCCGGCTTATCTTCTTTCTGACTGATTTTCAGGGTAGAATCAGGTCCTGGCCCTCACCTGCTCTTCTCGTGTGGCTCTGTAATCATACACTCCTGCTCCTGTGCGGGTGTACAGTTATTCAAGGCACGCTCTCAACGGCCGAGGTTAGAAAATCCTTGCACTCTTCCTTAGATATAAAGAGGCATGATGTTTGTTCAGAAGTTATGGCTGCTCAGAAAAGCGATGGGCAGTCTGTGGCTCAGAAGGACGTTGCATGTGTCTATGTGCCTGCAGACAGTTACTGGTTCTGTTGAGGGTGATCAGATTCTTAAGTGACTGACAGACAGCAGTGTCCTGTACAGTAGGTATATGCTCTAGTAGACATGCATTCGTTTTTGTCCTCTGTGGGCTTGAGTCCCAGGTGCTTTAGCTAGACTGAACCTTCCTTCCTTTACCACACCAACCCCAGACCTCCAGATCTCCAGATTCTCCGCCCCCCCAACCCCAAGTCCTCTCACTGTGAAAAAGTCCAGTCCCTCTTAACATTAATTCCGCTGGAGAGCAGGAAGCAACCCGAAAGACAGGAGCCAGTCCCAAAGGAAGCCAAGAGACCGAGCTCCCACTTGATGTGTTCAGTATATAAGTTAGCCTCTTGTCTAAGTTCAGGCTCATAGAAGGTGACCTAGCAGTGTGCCCACTGGGTGGAGACATGAAATGAGAATATCGCATCTCCCTGGAACTTGGGGAATATGCTTCAGACACTGGAATTTTCCATCTGATGGGAACAGCTCCTTCTCCGAGTGTCTATACAACGAGCTCCTAAATGTGAACTGAGTCTTCTGGAACCTGCTCTGTGGGATGTTGGATGGGAACAGGAAGTGATACTTGTTCCCCCTGGAGCAGGGCTAGGCTAGCCTTGCTGCCCTTGGTGATGAATGGTTCCTCTTAGAAACATCTCCAGATAAGCAGAATCCCCACCATGTGTGTAGGCTGACACAGTCAATGCTGTTTTCCACGGATTCAACAATATGGCCCTTTATCAAAAGCTTAGCCAATTCGTCAAGGCCTGACCGGAGGACTCTAGAATCAGCTTCAGGTAGCATCGCACATTTTGTAAGATTTGCAACCCTTAAACTCCTATCGTGAAACTGCTCAGCTGTCCACAGGGGTCCTGCTTCAGCAGATTTGATTGACAGTTCCTATTTAATCATTCTCAAGGCCAGCTGATGCCCAACTCTCGTTGGGTACATAAGCACCCATGACAGGAGAACGGTGGGGCGGGGGAGTCTCTGAATGATCTTTAGCACAGTCTAACTCATGTGTCTGTCCGTCTGCCAGCAAGTACTCTTGACTTTATTCTCAAATCAGCTTTCTGTATGATCTACTGTTTTGAAAGGAATGTAATCCAACCTGGTTAGCTGCCCAGGGCCAAGCTGACCACTTAAGACCTGTGGGGCTGCCATAGTTTTAAAAACTGAGTCAGAAAACTTTTTCAATCAGAGAACATGAGACTTAAATGGAATTTGCCAATTTTTGAAGTGGAAAACTGGTGAGGCTGACCTTTTGGAAAATCTCCCAGGAGTTAAAACAATTACAAATAAATAAATGAATAGATTGAAGAGATTGTCCTGGTCCACAAGGTCTTCTTTCTCTGCTGTCTCATGTGTGTTCTGAGATTTTTAAAAGATGATTTGATTTGGTGCCACTATCAATGCAAAGAAGTTTCCACAATAGTTCAGTGTAACAAAGCACAGATCAGTGTTTTGACTCGAATCTTCTTTTTACAGGTCAATCCGGGCCACGAACCCCTCTGAGCACACGGTGATCCTGGCTGTCGTTTCACAAGCGTAAGTGCACTCCTGACTCACCCCAGAAGTACCCCCTCCCTAAAGTATCCCCACTCCAGCAGCACCCCCTCCTCAGCAGCACCCCCACATCATCAGCACCCCCTACTCAGCAGCACCCCATCCCAGCAGCATTCCCACCTCAGCAGCACCCCCTCCTCAGCAGCACCCCCACCTCAGCAGCACCCCCTCCTCAGCAGCACCCCCACCTCAGCAGCACCCCCACCTCAGCAGCACCCCCACCTCAGCAGCACCCCCTCCTCAGCAGCACCCCCACCTCAGCAGCACCCCCACCTCAGCAGCACCCCCACCTCAGCAGCACCCCTACCTCAGCAGCACCCCATCCCAGCAGCATTCCCACCTCAGCAGCACCTCCATCCCGGCAGCACCCCCACCTCAGCATCACCCCCACTCCAGCAGCAACCCTCCTCAGCAGCACCCCCACCCCAGCAGCACCCTCATCCCAGCAGCACCCCCACCTCAGCAGCACCCCTACCTCAGCAGCACCCCCACCTTAGCAGCACCCCCACATCAGCAGCACCCCCACCTCAGCAGCACCCCCTCCTCAGCAGCACCCCCACATCAGCAGCACCCCCACATCAGCAACATCTCCATTCCGGCAGCACCCCCACCCCAGCAGCACCCCCACTCCAGCAGCACCCCCACTCCAGCAGCACCCCCACTCCAGCAGCACCCCCTCCTCAGCAGCACCCCCACTCCAGCAGCACCCCCTCCTCAGCAGCACCCCCACTCCAGCAGCACCCCCTCCTCAGCAGCACCCCCTCTTCAGCAGCACCCCCTCCTCAGCAGCACCCCCACCTCAGCAGCACCCCCACTCCAGCAGCACCCCCTCCTCAGCAGCACCCCCACTCCAGCAGCACCCCCTCCTCAGCAGCACCCCCTCCTCAGCAGCACCCCCTCCTCAGCAGCACCCCACCTCAGCAGCACCCCCACCTCAGCAGCACCCCATCCCAGCAGCATTCCCACCTCAGCAGCACCCCCACCCCAGCATTACTGTTCCATCTGAGACACATGAAGTAGACCAGTATTTGAACCAGCTCTGTGATGGGCACATCCCAGACCCTACATTGCCACTTCTGGAACTTACTTCTAGGGCTTTGTTTTCCAAGTTTCCAGAAATAGGGTTTTTTTTTTCCCTCCCCTTTCTTACATAATTGCTGTTAGCACGTTCTCACACACTTCATGGGGGAAAACAGGTTTACTCATCACCATGACATGCCAACAATGAGTAGAAACGCTGAGGACTCGGGCTGTTCTAGTTTGTCTTTTCTCTGAAGAAAATAGAGAAGGGTTTGAGTTTTCACTGAAGAATGTAACATGAGAGTGCAGAGGTGCCAAATTCACTGCAAGGAAAGGATTGTGGCTCTGGCAAAGACTGTCCAGTGGTTAACAGCAGGCCATAGGCTGTGGCCCTGGGGAGGACTGTCATGTGACAAACAGCACGCCATAGGCTGTGGCCCTGGGGAGACTATCAAGTGACTAACAGTGGAACATAGGCTGTGGCCCTGGGGAGGACTGTCATGTGGCTTAGGCTGTGAGTAGGCCATAGGCTTAGGTTGGTTTTGAACTGCAAAGAAGATTGACCCAGCTATAGTTACACTGACACCCTGGAATGAGAAACTGTTCTGCTGGGTTTAGTGTCTGCAGTGTTCTTCACTTAAAACGCAGAGGCCGGCTGAAAGAAAGAAGTAGTTTGTCTGTGGCACAATTGTTGGAGTCCTTGCCAGGGGCAAAATTTGTTGTAGTCAATCTATGTCTATCATGAGCTTCAGCGAGACTAAGGTCTTAATTAGGATCCAGGACCTATTGAACTTGGCCTTGTTATGGCATTTGGCACAAATTTTACCACCAAGGAGCAGATAGACCAATAGCTCTGACAAGAACGTGTGGGGTTTCCAAGAGCAGGCTGGCCCAGGGAGAGCTGAAATATATGCACAGTAGCCCAGGAGGAAGCCATGGTGTCTTAGTCAGGGTTTCTATTCCTGCACAAACATCATGACCAAAAAGCAAGTTGGGGAGGAAAGGGTTTATTCGACTTACACTTCCATGCTGCTGTTCATCACCAAGGAAGTCAGGACTGGAACTCAAGCAGGTCAGGAAGCAGGAGCTGATGCAGAGGCCATGGAGGGATGTTCTTTACTGGCTTGCTTCCCCTGGCTTGCTCAGCCTGCTCTCTTATAGAACCAAGGCTACCAGCCCAGAGATGGTCCCACCCACAAGGGGGCCTTTCCCCCTTGATCACTAATTGAGAAAATGCCTTACAGTTTTATCTCATAGAGGCATTTCCCCAACTGAAGCTCCTTTCTCTGTGATAACTCCAGCTGTGTCAAGTTGACACAAAACTAGCCAGTACACATGGCCAGGAGGCAATCAGAGTCTCATGTTGAGATACTGCACTATGAGGCTCATCCCTTGCCACCTTCCTTGGGCTGACGTGCAAAGAATGGGGAGCTCTGTCCCCAGGGGTGCCTTATACCTGCCGTCATGGTGGGGGATTAATTCCAGAAAGAACGAGCGGGAAACAGAGGGAGCCTTTTGCTCCACTTACCTTCGGCGATCTGAATAGGATTATACAGCCTAGACATGGCACCTAGGAGATACCACACCACAGAGCACTTCCCATGGCTTGTTCCACGGGCCTCAATACGCCTTCTGTCCTCTTCATACATCAAAAGTGTTTATGAGTTCTTGACTAGGAGTGGTTTTGTATGGCTTGTTATGATTTTTCTGTTTTTTTTTTTATTATCAAATTCTTCTCATATGGAGAGAGACATTAAGTAACCTCTGCCTTCACCACCTACTTTAGGAAATAGAATCATATTTCATTGGAACGCCTCTCCTGGTATGTCAGTCATAGAAGGCAGAACCTCCTTTTACTGAGGGAAAGGAGAAAGTAAGGGAAACAGTTTCTCTGGGGGCAGGAAGCTAGGGACAAACTGGACCTTCTCTTTCCTGATGCTGTTTCCATCCAACCCCTCTTCTGTTGTCTCCCCTGACTCTCTGGGTTGTACCCTATGCAAATTTCTGGCTGTCTCAGGGTCCAACTTTCAGTTTCTTGATGGTGACAGTTGAGTTATCAGGCATCCTCATGACATGCCGGCCCTCAGTCCACCTTTTAACTCATGGCGTAGCTCAGGACTCGATATAGGAAACTGTCTCAGGAAACAGGTGACAGTGTCAGTTTTCGTTTCTCCCTTCTGCGTTTCTGTTCATTCCGACTCTTCTTTGCCACTTGGTTGTGTGATTCTATAGACTGTAGTGTGCGGGGGGTGTGGCATCTCGAGATTTGGGCCCAAATAGACCTTGGAGTAGGAGTTGTGCATCCAGTTGGCTTAGGGACAGCAGCCTCATGCTAAGCAGCATAGTTGACATGTCCTTTAACGAACGGCACTGCTCTCTTAGATCTGCTCCAACCCCAAATGACAAGCCACTGTTAGAGCATTTCCCTCCTGCGCAGGGAGCACTCACACCATACTGCTATTGCTTCGTCTACAATGTGTGTTCTGCTTGCATCTGGAAGATAGATGTGGATTCTCTGTCCTTGAAGGCAAGTGCTGCTTGGACAAACGCCCTTCAGGAAGCATCTCCGGTGTGACCGCCAATGGCCTCATTGCTCTCTCTCCATGTTTCAGTGTGAGGAATCCTGGTTTGTATCTGCTGAGTGACCACATTTTCTGCTTTGCTGCAGATCTGATGACCATGAAGAGGCCTCAGTCCTTCCTCTTCTTCATGCAGGCTTCAACCGGGTATGTACACGGGGACCGGAATGCCTCTCTCTAGCCTCCTCAAAGCACACAGCCTGACTCTCCCATGACAGCCAAGCACACAGCCATGAGAGCCATTACAGGAAACAGGCCCCAGGACTAGAAGCGACTGCACTTGGAACGGAGTGGCAGTGAGCAAGTGACTAGCCAGTACTAGTCAGCTACTTACTTCTTACATCCCAACTCCAGCCGATGCACAGCTGTGCAGCCAGCACACAATGACATAAAGCACCTCTTATATCAGATCCAAACCCAGCAGTCTCAAAGTAGCCCCGTATAGATGCATCTCACCAATGAGACCCAGCATGCATGCGTGGTCATTTAAAGATGATATGCCCACGTTGCCACTTAGATTCTGTGCTCACCAGAGGCCTGTCCAGAGTTTTTGAACTAGAAGCAGGCTCATGCTAGTGACCACGGCTTGTGAACCACTTTTTAGCACCAGAAAGAGAGAAGAAATGTCTCTAATTTGAAGGATAACTATATAAGAAACATTGATATCAACGTAAACGTGAAGACTGATCATACTAAAGCAAAGAGATATAGACAAATAACTTGGATTACAAGGTAAGGTAGATTGCAGACAAAGCCACGTGTGGGCAAATGTTAAAGAAAACAATGGAAATAATTCAAAGTAGACTAGAGAAAGCAGAGTGGAAAAGGAAACGTGAATGTTAAACACAGTTGTATAGGAAATTAATGGAGTCCTTCCTTCACATTGTTATGACAAACATATTTATTCCTCTTTTTAAAAAATGCTTAATTTTAGGTAAAAAATAGGGCAGCAATCCAGAGTTGATTTCTGTAAGTTTTACTGGTAGTCTAAACTCAATGATCCTATGAGTTCTTGGTTGCTCTTCTGGCTATAAAATGAAACTCCGTCTTGGCAGGCCATGGCGAAGCAGGAACTTCCTTAGCAAAGCAGTTTCCCTGTGCTTGGGCATGCTTTAGCCTAGAAGCAGAGCTCTATAAAAGACGTAAGGCCACACTGATTCAGGACATGTAATAGCAGAGGACCCTAACACTTTCCTGTGTGTCTGTCATCTCCTGTTGGGATGCTTGGCGTTTGTTCCTGAAAGCTCGCCTTATGTGCACTGGTTGAATGCGGATACGTAAGAGAATGCTTCTGAGTTTGCAAATGCAGAGCTGCCAGAGAACAGCTGGCAATGAAGCCACGTGACTGCCATTTATTATATACTCTTTTTAAAACACATCCGTTTTTCTGAGAAATGGCTCTGAAATTATTCACAGGTTTTTATTGATCTTCTGTGTGGACCGTCCCACTCCACCCGCTTCTCCCACTGACCTTTTCAAGAGTGAGTCAGGACTCTGAGAACGCCAGAACATTAGCCTCTCTGGTTACCTTGGTTATCTGATTGAAGGATGACCTTGACATGGCCCTTGTTGGCTCTGTTAGTAAGGGTGTCCATCGGTCTCTGGAGTGGCCTCAGAATTGAGCCTCAGTTCAGTGATGTTTCCTCCGACAGCTTTTGTGGTTGGTGTCATTTAGAAGATAGCTCCTTTACTGAAGGACAGAGATCACACATCTGCTGACAGGAAAGCTTTGAAAAGGATGCTTGCCAGTTTTGAGGCACACATATTCTTAAGAACTCAAAGGTTCCCTTTTTTTTTCTTTCTAACCTGTCTATACTACTCCAGAATGTCTCCTGTGCCCAGATTCTAATGTGTCACACACAGTGAATGACCCCATGCTGAGTGGCGCCTGGAGTCAGTGCCTGTCTGGGACTTCCTGGTATTTTGAGGGCTGGATCTGATTTGATCAAGGCCATTCACAATTGGTCAGAGTGCTCCCAGCCCCTTAGTTTTTCTCCCATGAAAACACTGCATGGCCTCAAAGCAGCTGGGCAGGTCTCCATTCAGGTTCTCCTACTTGCTTGGAGAATATCTTGCTGTTGACAGCTCTCTGTCCAAGTACCTTCCAGATATACCTACTAGCCCTGCCTTCTGTGAAGTTGTTTTCCCATTCCTGATTTGTTTTAGTTACTTCATTTTTGGAAACTTGGCTCTGTGTCGCTAGCTATTGAGCCAACGTGTTAGTCTATGATCCCTGAATGGGGATCCGGGAAGAAATTATGCCATCAAATGCACTGCAACCACCCCATCCGCCGCCTTTGGAGCCCTGAGCACATGCCCACCCTGTGCTTTGTGGAAGGAAGTGAGCATCTTGCCTGGGTAGCTGCTCCTGCTTTCACCTTTGGGTGCCTCTTTTTTTGTTTTCAGCCTGGGGTGATGCTGATTCATCTCAGCAAGTATTAATGGGGCTCTGTGTGTGACACAGGCAGTGTGTAAGGAGTGCCGGGCTAACAGCTGAGAGCCACACTTTTCCCCGGAGAGCCTTCCTTTGGAGTGGGAAGTCGGGGAGCTACAATGTATTATTTATCAGGCCCGTTCCTGGCGACTTGCTTAATTTCTCTCACCATATGAAGGATTTGATATTTTCTTCATTTTTTTTCCCAGAAGAGGAAACAGACTCCAAAATCTGAATAGCTTGCACAGTCCAAACAAAGGCAAGGGTGCAGCTGTGTGTTCCCTCACTCTGTCTTGGGTCCAACTACTAAGGTAGCTTCCCGGCTATGCCATGCCATGGGGTGCTCTCCCAAGAGCTCCTGTGTTCTTCCAGATAAAAATGGTTAGGGGAATCTGCACTAGGTGCTCCCCCTCCTAGTGAGAACCCTCAGCGCACGTGAGCAGTTTGTCACATCGTCAGCCTACAAGGTGCTCTGAGGGCTCCTGGAGACTGAATCCATGCATCTCCACGTTATCTAAGCTCACTTACCAGGGGAGTTTCAGGCCGTCTGCAGTTCATCCGCTACCCCTGAGAACTGTCGTTTGCTGAGACAGACTTCACCCATCTAAAAACACAGGCAGAAGTGAATCTTGATCAGCTCTGCTTTGTGACTGAAGAGTGAGCGTTCCCCTTCTGTGTATGTTTGTGGCTTTTCCTTTTCTTAGACCCTCTCTACTCCTTTTAAAGATCAAGAGACCTATGGGAAGTTAGTTAGAGGTTCCCCAGGAAAAGACCATCCACTTCAGGTGTGTGTGTGTGTGTGTGTGTGTGTGTGTGTGTGTGTGTGTGTGTGTACACTCACACACTGAGACACAAAGGGAGAGAGGGGTTAGTTTTGCCCTCTGGCTGACTTGATTGAAGGAAATCTGTAAATGGACCTTTCAGCTGGGCCCGGCTTTCTCCCCTCCCTCTATCTAGCTGCCTAAGAAGCAGTAATGTAACTGAGTCATTTGGAATATTTTTGTTGTTGTTGTTGTTGTTCTTATTGTTGTTGTTTGCTTGCTGGTATGTTAGCTTCAGAAGCTTTGCAAAGTATATATTTTCTTAATGACTAAAAGTGTAAACCATTTTACTCAGCCTTAAGTAAATTGACCTTAAATCTGCTTCCTTACCATTCTATACTTGCTGTGTTTTTCATGTCTCATAAAAGCATTCACGTGCTCATATGAGAGAGATGCTTGATTTCTTGTATATCCGACACCAAGCAGTATGCTCAATTTAAAAGATGTAAAGAAAGAGCTGGAGAGGAGGCTCGGCAGATAAGAGCACTGGCTGCTCTTCCAGAGGAGCTGAGTTTAATTCCCAGCACCGACATGGTGGCTCGCTACTGTCTGTGACTCCAGTCCTAGGAAGCCTAACACCCTGTCCTGGTCTCTGTGGGAACTACACATATGTGCACATCCATAAATGCAGCCAAAATACCCACGCCCAAAAAATATTTTTTTAAAAAAATATTAATGCAAAAATGAGTTTGAGCTTGCCAAATGGGCCCTGCTGTCTGCGCCAGGTGTGAAGCGCAGCTCTTTGATGAATGCTGTTTCACACTGAGTTGTGATTGGCTGTAGGTTTGACTTATGATTTACTCAGTCACTAGAGGTTTATAAATATGTGAAATCCCCCACCCCAATCAAGAAGAACAAACCATTTTAAAGTAAACAGTACAGTAGTGTTTAGAACATTCTTGATGTTGTGCAACACCTCCCCCATCTCATACTGAAGCCTTTCCCACAGTCCCAAGCTCTCACTAAGCAGTCAGCCCCAGTCTTGCTTCTGAGCTGTCTGTGACGATTGACCTGTCTAGATGGAATGCATAAACAGAATCATGTAGCATGCGGCTTTGGTGTCTACTGTCTTTCACTTAATATTCTATAGGGCCATGCACGCTATTGTACTGATGAACCACACCAGTATTTCATGACTATCTTACGCCTGAATAAAATTGTACTGTACGTACATACCAAAATTTGTGTATCCATTCATCTCTTCACCCCACCGCTGAGCCTTGCAAATAAAGCGTGTGTGGACCCGATCCTACAAGTGTTTGCTTGAGGTATCCATTTCCAGTTGTTTTGCTTATATACCTAGAATTAACTTTTAAATAACACATACAGTTTTCCACAGTGACTAAACCATTTCCTGTCCCCACCAGCCACACATAGGACTTTGATTCTGCATATTTTTACTAATACTTATTTTCTTAATTTTTTTATTGTATCTATTCTAGTGGGCATGCAATGATATCATCTTAGGCCTCTGATTTGTATTTCCTTATCTGGTGAGGTTGGGCAGCCTTCATGTGTTCGCTGGACATTTATAGCTTTTCTTAGAGAAGTGCCTGGCTTTTCAAATGATTGTCTGTCTTCTGCTGTTGAGCTCACTGCTGCTTCAAATGAACTCCGCGTTAGGCAGCCGAAAGATTCAGGAGGCGTCAGAAAACACTCCCATAGAAATGAATCAACGGTACGCTGCAGGCTGAGCAGACTGCACGTTGAGCCTCAGGTGACTGTTCCAGAATAAAGCTAGAACAATTCAGTCATTGGCCCAGCTGGGGAGGCACACTGTGCTCTTGTGTGCTCACTTTGCTGTGACGCCCCATAATGAAGGTTCCCCCGTCTTTGTTACGAAGTGAGCCAAGTGCCACACCTGCTCTGTTGTTTCACTAAGGTTTGAACAAGAGCTTCACATTTCTTGACAATTTTTCTATGCCATCCCTTCCTACCCACAAGATGTCTTGCATAATGAGCTACCCGGGGGCAGGGGCAACTGTGAAGTTTCTCTGTTTGACTCTCTAAGAAATAATTGCAGATGTCTTATGCATTATCTTTGCTTTCTTTTCAGAGATTTATGGAGAACAGCAGCATAATTGCTTGCTATAATGAACTGATTCAAATAGAACACGGGGAAGTTCGCTCACAGTTCAAATTACGGTATGTAGCAAATTAAGACAGCACCCGAGGTTAACGATACTTTAGAAAGTCTTAACTGTCAACAGGTCGAAGTTCACAGATTCATGACTGATGGCTGGGATTTTTGAGGTTGTTAGATCGCCAGCCAACAGCAGTACATTAACTGAAGTCCCTAAATATAATGAAATAGGTCAAAAGCATGTCTTTTTTTGATAGTATCTTCCATTAGTTGTGGCAGCTTTAAAATCATAACTTAGAAAATCCTGTTCAATTTTTGTGTAATTATATCAAGATCAAGAACAGAGTTTTAAAAGTTACTTTTAAACTTCTGACTTCTAACTTCATAAATTCCTAGTTGAGTCAGTATAATCAGGGAAGGTGATATATACATTTATTAGATAACTGCCCTAACAGCTATGCAGCAAACTTCAAGAAGTCTGCTTGTAGCCTCAATACGCGTGGCATAAGTTCAGGACTCTTGGTAGGTATGCGGCGCTTTAAGAGCTGAATTCTCGCTGACTCTCCATCCTGTGAGAGGTTCTCTCCATGCCGTCTTCTTAAAGGCACTCTTGGAATATGAGGGCCCTGGCACCTGCCTAGATCAGCTCAGGCTCTGCTCTGGCTTGCTCTTAAACACTTGGTTTCTTCAACCTGGCCTCTTCAAGCCAGAGAACATGAGCTACGGGAGGCTCCTGCATACCCTTGGCCCCATGGAAAGATCAGTTTCTAGGAGCTCCTGGCATCCCTCAGGGAAGTCCCCGCATGGCTTTGCTCTCTAGCCAACTAAGAGGTACCTTGCCATACCTCATGCCTGGCACAAAGACCAAGAGAGGATCTCCCTACCATAATTATACTTTTAACCGCCGTTGCTTATTATATCCAAATATGACGGAGTAGTTTGAAAGCTAGTTTTCTTTCCATCCCTAGAAAGCAGGATGATTGGCATAGACCCACAGAAACAGGTCGCCCAGGTCTGGGCAGTGGCTTTGAGTGATTACAGTGGAGTAGGAAATATAAAGCGGTCACTCTCTTAGATGGGAATGCGGTGGCTTTTGGCTTTTGTTTGTGTATGTGTTTGTTTTTAGAATGTTAATGTTGCCCCCAAGCTGAGTTTACTCTCTTGGGCCCCCAATAAGAGCAGAAGCAAATGACTCCAATAAGTTGTCCTGACATTCATGTGTGTCACCCCATGGGTGTGCAACACACACACACACATGCACACACACACACCACAAAGTAATAATAAATAAATATTTTTAAAGGTAAAGTATGCCAGACCAGTAGAGATTCTAATATTTGAGGAATTTTGATAGTTCAAGGCCTTAAGGAATAGCACCCAAGACATTTGGAATGCTTAAACAAGTTAAATTCTTTGGTTTCTTTTTATCTGTATATTTGCTTCAGATAACTTTATATAAATTTTCTAAAAATACCACCTACTCTTTGCTCCTGTGATTTGTTCTTTTTAACAATGTATATTAAGTATATGTATTTCTTAGGAGCCTCTGTTGATTTTAATTGAGAGTAAAACAGCTTAGTACTTTGATTTTTTTCATGTTCTTACTATAAATAAAAAGAGAAAAAAGAGATTCCATTGTGGTCTGATCCTTTACTTCTTACAATAAAAGCAGTGGACCCGGACACTGTATCTCTGTGACCAGGAACCCCTCAGGCTATTTTAGATGATCAGTGCTCTGTATTCTTAGGTCACAGAACATATGACAGTCCCCGCTAGATTTTGTCCTGATTCAGATCCCGGCACTGGGGCTGCCCTCAGGGAGATTTAGGGCACCTTGACCACGGCAAGCAGGATGCAGGCCTGCCTGGTAATCGTGCTACACATGCCAGCCCTGTCTGCACATCCCTGTGCTGCTGAGACCTTCGTGGTTCATAGTATGGAAGCTCACATGTTCTCATCACAGTGTTGCTGCAAGTTTCTCGTCTTCCAATGCTGTGAGCACTACCACTTCGCATCCCTTCCCTCCCAGGAACTTCTTGGAAGAGTTGGATCCATTGCTGGGCTCATAATGGAATGCTCAGGCTCTTCATGTAAATCAGTGACCCAGGAAGCAGGGCTTGCCTCACGCGCAGCTGTTCTTCGCCTCTCCACCTGCTGATATGTTAGTTTCCAGCCCTTCCCTCAGCCTTCTTGAGTGCACCCCCTTTTGGGGGTTGGGAGTACATGTATATTACGCGAATCTCTCTGAGCCTACAAAATTTGGACCCATCATCCAGAGGAGAATGACTCAGACAATGACCTTGCTCCAGTTCCTTAGGGTGTTCAAGGGCATATAGAGCATCTACCTGCACCCCAAGGCAGATGAGCAGCTATGTCATTTGTTAAAGACTGGGAAATGAGCTCTTTATTATACAATGCCAGAATAATTATAGTCTAATTATGTAATACTTTCCCCTACAATTCTGCCCCCAGCTGTAGCTAAATATGTAGCATGACTGTCACTCTTCAAGGACACATCTGTACTGTGGGATGCTGCCAGTACTAAAGGTGGACACTTCAGGCCAGGGCTTTGTGAATGGTGACTACCATCTACACTTTATAGGACGAATAAATCCCTTCTCATTCTTGCCACCACCCATGATTCCCATGAGTCCCCTTGCCTGCTCTTTGGTCTTCTTGGCTAATTCTGAGACTCTGATTAGATGTGCACATATGTTCAGACTCTTCCTAAAAGCCATTGCTTTGCTCAGCCCCATCCTTGTTTAAGGTGATGCGTGTCTGTGCATATGTGCATGCCTGCATGTGTGTATATATGTGAATGAGGTATGTGTGTGCATGTGTGTGTGCATGTATGTATATGCATGTGTATGAGGTGTGTGTTCGTGTGTGTGTGTGTGTTCTCTTTGGGTAGAATTCAGATGGAATACCTTTCTAAGATATACAGAACAGCACATGTGGATCCCAGCCACAATTGACAAGAAGACATTGAGAACCAGGAGTGCGTTCCTTGTGATCCCAACTGCCTACCACTCTGGTGGTAGTGCTAGAGCACAGTCAGGGACCCGCATTTGCACTGTGCACTTTGCCCCCACTGGACCACTATGTTGTTTATGGATGTGGTCTGGACCCTGCAACAGTCACCTGAATCTTTGAAACCCTTCGGCAGGCACAGAACAAATGATTGCACTATCCATTATCTTTCTCTCTCTTCTGTTTCTTTTTTCCCTCACGGCTTTCTAACCTCTACCCTTAAGGATTAAAAAATAAGGACATATGAGTTGCAGGTCATAGTTTCCAAGAACAAAAATTAACAAGGCCACAGTGTTTTTTTGCCTGAGAAGTATGAATAATTAATACACTCGATTAGGTTCCCTGGTTCTAGGAACATGACTCAAATTGATTGCCCCAGTTTGCTGCTGGTTTATTTAAATAGAGTCATCTACCCAAAAATAAACATCGCAGCTGGTCAGGCATGGCATGGTAGGGACAGGAAGGGGAAATGCTGTGTCATTCCTGTCCCTACCAGTGTCCCCTCATGTCACTAGATAGGGATTTGGTCTGTCTTTGGGGCATTCTCTCTGAAGAGTTTACGTTTGATGGATGAGCATGGGCCTAAGGTTCTGTATCTCTGGGACTTATTTAAGAACCGCCTTATGCGCAGACAAACTGATTGTGTCTGAAACACCGGGTTGCACGTTTAGTTGAGACGTACATGTACTTTACAGGAAACCAGACGCCAAGAGGAGTCTGTCAAAATGTGTTCAGCAGAACATAATTACCCAGCTCTCAAAGTTGACAAGTCAGCCTATCTGGCGTTGATGTCTCCACCCTTCGCACCTGGAATTGCTTTCCTGTGGAGCTGAGTGCAGTCCAGACCAGGTGTCTGGAAAATGCTTTTGACAAACCTGGCTCTTGCTTGCCTCTCAAGGGGGCAGTAGAGTGATGGCAGTGGTAACAGTCTTAGCACCCTTCGTAGTGTTTTTTGCTGACTTGATAGAACATGTTTGCACACAGTAATGGTGGCTAGACAGTACACAGAACAAATTAGTGGGGGTGGGGCAATTGGATGAAGAAATGGCCTGAAGGGCTCAGAACTGTCAGTGGCATCGAGCTGGTCCGGCTCTGCCCTGCTGAGCAGAACATGGATGCTTTCATACTCGTATGCAGAGAGCCTCATGTCTGCAGCCATAGGAACAGGCATCAATCATCCTTCAGCCCACTGAGGTCCTTCCCGTCTGCAGGCTGGTTAGCTTGCTGTCACTGAAACAGACTCGAGGAAGAAGATAGCTTGTGATGAGATTTTTTCCCTTCACTAAAGGCGTTCACAAGCCTCAGAGAACAAAGCAGCAGGACTCTGTGATCTTACAAGTACTATCACCTACCCCAGCCAGGAGTCTTCCATGTGTGGTCCCGAAGCACTTTGAGAAATGCCTGCGTATGCCATCTGTCGTCCCGACCATTACAAACGTCCACGGAACACATTCTTATAATTGTTCTCGAGATGGGCAAACAAGAGCAAGCGAAGGCCAGAAGCGGCATGGGATCCTGCAGCTAGAAAAATACAGTCCAACTTTGCTCTGCTGTTCTCCTAACAAATGGGTCAAAATGACAACAAATTATAATCTCTTTTATGTGGAAAAAATAGCAGTGAAGGATTTACCCCACAAGAAGAAATATCCATTCCATAAGCCAACATTATCCTGTCTTTTTATTTCTCTCTTTGCCCTGTGTAAGAAAGCCTTCCCTGGGACTCTTTTAATACCAGGGTTCCAGTCACGACGTTGCAGTGCTGGATAGGTCAGAACTTAATGTATTTGGAGTTGTTTTCTGTTGGGAAATTAGTTTAAATCAAAACCACAGTTGGATTCTATTCATATTCCTCAGGTGCAAAGAGGAAGTCAGCCAGAAAGGAGCTAGCGGTATAGAAAGCTATACAGGGGCAAAGAACTGGACAATGGGTGGGGTCTACCTGCCACTCCTGTCTGTCTTCATGCCTGTGGGTGTGGTTATAGGCTAAGTGGCATTGCAAGCTTGAGAAAAGGAAAACAAATGTGTCTCTGCATGTTACAAAAGGCCAGAATATCTCGTGGTCAGTTTGGGCCACACTGGGTTCTCCTAATTGATGGGCACTTGACCTTCGCCATGACCACAGCCGTGACCATGCCCTTACTACAACACTGCACATTGGATTGAAATATCAAAACAAAGGGGTACCAACAGTCAGATCATAACAATAACGAGTGCACACTGTTAGTGACTCTGGGGTCTGTCTATGTTGCTGAATTAACAACGTTCAATCAATGTTTGTATAGAACTAACACTAATCTTGTGCATCTTTCAGGGCCTGTAATTCAGTGTTTACAGCGTTAGACCACTGTCACGAAGCCATAGAAATAACAAGTGATGACCATGTGATTCAGGTATGGGAAGAAGCGCTTCACATCATTAACACTGACAAAGAGCCTTTCAGGTTCCACCCACCTCTGAATCTCAAATACTCTCCCATAATTTTCTCGTATTTGCACATTTTCTTGAAGAAAGGAAAATCAGTATGTAAGAAGATGACTGGCAAACTTAAGAATTAGTTATTCAAAAGAGAATAAAGGTTATTTGATGATTTATCGTTTTTAAACTGTATGTGTGTGCACGTGTGTCTGGGTGCCTGTAGAATCTAGGAGAGGGTGTGTGATACCCTAGAGCTGCAGTTATGGGCAGTTATGAGCCACACAATGTAGGTACTGAGAACTGAACCCAGGTCCTCCTAGAAAAGCGACCAGTATTCTTGACCACTGTCTCTCTAGCCCCCATAGGTTAAACTTATTGATTTGGAGCAGAACTTGTTACTTCTTAGGTAGAGGTGGGAGGGAATTTAGGCTGTCTGTAAAGATGGTGTTTATACAGAATTGTTGAGCAAGCTCGTAGGTGGTCACGGGATGTTAACTTGCAGTTGGTATTCTAATATAAAGCACTTTAAGACTAACGCCATCCATCTAAAGAAATGCATACCTAGAGAATCTTTCACCTGCCTCAGAGGGTACTTGAAATGTACCTGGTCCCCAGAGTGGCACTGGCCTGACTGAAGCTGGTGTGCAGGGTCAATTGAGCAGCATCTGCTTTTAGCAGTGGGGAAGGACACGCCAGCACACCATGGCCCCTGTGACATCAGCCTCCTTCTGAACCCTCTGATGTCCCCAGTGTGCACACAGATATCCCTTGTTTCTATTCCATATGAAGAATATCATGGGCTCACCACACCTTGTTCCTATCATGAACTCTTTCAAGGTTGTCTCAGCTCAGTTCAGTACCCTTGAAGGATGGGTAGATGAGGAAACAAAGACTTAGCAAAGTGAGGAACTTACACAAAGGCCCAGCAGTGAGCACTGAAATCAAAGTACTTCACCATATTTCTGCTTCCCAAGCCTTCCTGCGTGGCTTCACTTGGGGCTATATTTTAGAATATGCTTAACTGACTCTTGATATGGAACTGAAAGATTCTGTACATTGCTGACTATGTTTGTTCTTCCTGCTCACTGCTCCACATCCGAAACCACCCAGAAAGCTCACGTGCAGATGTGGCCCTTCAGTTCTGCTCCTGAGGCCACTGGCATTTCATCTACCTACTTCACAGTGGATCCAGATCTGATGAGAAGTAGCCCTGCTCTCTCATGCCTTCCCCACACTGAACAGGGATCCAGGCCTTCACCCTATGGCCATACTTTGTGGTTCGAAAACCTGAATCCCTGGGACAAGTAACATGACATCAACACCCCCCCCCCACACACACACACACACACACACACACACACACACACACATACACACACATCTTGTCCATGAACAGAAAGAAATGAATGTGAAGACCGTTGGTGGCCACAGAGTGGGGAGTCTCTATGCTGAAAGGGAAATCTGGATGCTGAAATACATTGTACCAGTGAGAGGAAGGAAGGGGAAGCAAGGCTGAGGATGCTATATGCAGGGGACACTCCGATGACCCTCGTCTGGGTTTCAGGAGGACACATCAAGGACAGGATATTTCACATATGCTATTGATTCCATTGGTAGCCCAATGGGGTACTTGAGCAGACAGCCATGTGTCTGTGTGCACACATGATGCACTTAAACTATGGCAACAGCATCTTATCTATAAGCCTAGCTGTCCCTGCTGCCTCTGTGCCTCCAGCCACGTGCACCATCTACTTGCATCCTCTCTGAAAACACTTGCATGTACTTCCCGTGTGCTGGCATGTGGTTAGCATTTTATTCCCATTGATCTTAACACAACCTTGGGAGCTCGGTAGTGTTGTTGCACATGGAAAAGACAGATGTGCAAAGAAATGGAGGCATCTGCCAATGGTTCTAAAGGGTTTGGGTTTGGTACATTGGCTCTCGTTATATCTGTTATACCTCTGGATTCTGAGGTCCCAGGATCCTCAACAAAGAAAAGAGCCATAACTATAACTAAGATTTACAGGATGGGAAAGAGGAGCCCACAGTAAGACAATGAAGGAGACAGTTAACAAATGAGGAAAGTAATAAACAATTGAATGTGACCATGTACTCCCTGAGTGTTGACTGAAATAGTGTGTATCCAAACACAACTCTAGCCTTTGCGCCAGAAAATGTCAGTGTCCTATGAGAGAGAAAGACATATTTTGATTTCTATGTGATTCATTAGAATTTGTTTCACAGAAGTCCATGGGAGCCCTTAGGAATGGTAACCAACACAAACTGGGCAGTGGTCAAAGAAGGCTTCCTGGAGGAGGAGACACATTGCAATTGGTGGACCCTCTCCTCTTCAGCCGTTCCCATAGTGCCTGAGAGCCAGAGATTCCTCCACATGTTTTAGCTCCTAGGGCTGATGTGTTCATAGAAGCTTTGCTCCCAAGGGAATATCATCCCCCCTACCCCGTTTCCCACCTCCCGCTGTTCCTACGTTACCCGCTTCCTGATGGATTACCCTAGCCAAGGGGAGAGTGGGAACAGTTAGTGAGAACGTTTCTGAGACAGCAGATGGATGGGAACTTTGCCCAAAGAAACTGTTGACCCAGGTGCAGCGTGCTCACATCTGCCCCCACTTATTCTCTTGGCTATGGCTACTCATGTGACAACTGTGATCTTTAAAAAGAAACTGGAGGAGAACTGGAGCCTGGGGCCAGATAAGGCAGTAGCTTCAAATCCCAGAAGCTCTTGCAGAAGTTTGCAAAGAACACTCTGAGTCTGCTGACCTCCGAGTGCACTGTGGGCATTCTCTGTCCTTGCCCGCCCTGCACCCAGGCTGAAAGGGTGTGCCCGAGCCTATAGGCTAACTGTATTTAATATTCACATTAGGTCAAAGTCCTCCCAACTGTAGATTGAATAATAGATGGGAAAGTGGAGAGACACTGCCTTGCACGGTGCCACTAACAAACCTGCAACCTGTCAACTAGTATGTGCTTGCTGGGATCCAACTCATGGCCTTACATGTGCAAGAGAAGCACTGTGACACAAAGCTACAACCCCAGTCCTCTTCCTATTTATGTTTGCCTATAAGGCGAACATATTCCCTTATTCCATGGGGTGGTAGACAGGAATTGATGTCTGAAGACGCTGGAGCTAGTAGCCGAGGGCTTCCTGCTCCATTGTCCTGAGGTTTCTTTGCGTTCTCACAGAGGATCAGGATGTCAAGTATAAACTGCAGTATGTGTGAGGGTACCACTCCTGCCAGATGAGGAAGGAGGAGACCGCAGCGCCCGCATTAGAGTGTTGTCATGGGAACCTTTGGCTCTGTATACCTGTATCCCCACAGCCTCCCAGTAGGGCACACTGATCTGTAACCCCTCCTGCTCACAGTATGTCAACCCTGCCTTTGAGAGGATGATGGGCTACCACAAAGGGGAGCTCCTGGGGAAGGAACTCGCTGACCTACCTAAGAGTGACAAGAACCGGGCAGACCTCCTGGACACCATCAACACGTGCATCAAGAAGGGAAAGGTGGGTGGAGCCAAGACACCCACCCACAATCCTCCCTGAGCTCTCCCCATCCCCAATGCTTTCATCTTCCATCCTTAAGATTGAACTCGCTAGTAACATCCTAATTCAGTGAAAGAACGAACGTCAGTTTTTGCAAAAATGGGTTAATTTTCAATGCCAACCGGATGCCACGGGAGCTAATTGCTTTGTGGAAGGCCACATACTCCTTTGCATGAATATACTCCAACCTACCCTTGCTATAATATTGCATCTCTGAGCAGGGTCCTAACCCAGATAGCTGCTTTGTGTTTTATTGGTTTATTGGCGTTTGAGAGGAGGAGCTAGAAAGACCTAATATCTACATGGATTGGTAGGCTCTGTTTCTTTAGTTAAATGTCTTCCTTCTGTCCTCCGAGCTCGCTGCTGTTGGATATTTGGGTAACTCTTTTTCCCCAGCCTCTCCCCGGCCCCACACCCACACTTTCTGCTGCTTCTGGAGGAGATGAAGGCAAAGTGGAGGCAAGAGAGGAATCTCCTGGGCAGCCACCCTCCTCCCTCAGAGCTGGGCATCCTCTTGCTTCTTCTGAAAGCTCCTAATGCTTTTTCACATGGCTTGGCTTCCTCCTTCTCTTCTCTACTGTGTAGTGGTTAAAGATCATCTCCACTGGAGAGAGCAGGACTCGCAGAGATAGCATAGATCTGGATTGTAAGAATGTCCAACTTACTTTTAAAACCAGACCTATTATGTTTGAACATGAAACAGGGATACTATACAAAATACTACATTTTCACCCCCAAGCACATGTGACACCCCCCAAGGAAACCCTCTTTAGCCATATCATAAAGAAGAGCAGGAGGATATGGCTGCAGGGACCTCAGTTATCCACACACTTCCAGAACCTCTCTACCCTGAGGCTGCCTCTCTATTTCAGTCCGATTCCCGTGGTCCTGAGACAGCAGGAATCACACTCTCCCTTGATATCATATATGGAAACTGCAGGGAACATAGTGGCCCTAGAGAAGCCATGGGCGGAGGGCCCCTAGAATCTCAGAAAGTTCAAGCACCTAGGAAGGATTGAAGAACTACACAGTTATAAACAGATCCTCTGTTTCCCTGTGTGGGTAAGGTAGGTGGACTCGCTGAGCCTCAGTTTACCCATCTGTAAGTTAAGAATGAGACTATCAGGCCCACTGGTTGTTGTGAGGATTTTGAGGCTGGCTACTGGACTCTGGTATGGTGGCAGCTCCAGCTGGTGGGTGCCAGGTGTCTTAGAATTCATTCGTGGCAGACAGCTTGGTAGTAGACATGCTGGCTCTGACATTTATATGTGTGACCACGATAGCATTGTAGTGGGTACGACTGTATAGCAGTTTCGTGACGTGTAATGAAACTCTGTGGGAAGTTCCGACTCTGCCTGCAAAGACCCCGTGTGGGAGCAGCCGCGCTCTCAACTGAAGGATCTCAAGAGTTCTCTTTGTCCATGTAGGAGTGGCAGGGGGTTTACTATGCCAGACGGAAATCCGGGGACAGCATCCAACAGCACGTGAAGATCACCCCAGTGATTGGCCAAGGAGGGTGAGAGCAAACTCTTCCACTCTTTCTGCTGCAGATGAGAACTCAGGCCCCTGTGGGCGTTGCCTGGCACACCACAGTACCCTGTAAGCCTTAGAACAGCACACACAGTAGGGTTTGCCCTGTCTTATGTGGCCAGCAGCAATCGCCAGACACGGTCTCCCTCTGCCTTCACCCCTGTCCCCTATCCATGGTCTTTCATGGAATATCAATCCTAGTCCCCAGTTCTCTACCCTGGTCATGCATGGTCCATTGTTCCCAATACCACAGGTTGTGCTTCTCCTTGGCTAGTCATGCTGGCACTACTGGCTTCTGCCCTCGGGCCACAGGTTGCCAGCCTTCTTGACTCTGAGCTTATACAAGGGCTCAGGGAGTCCTAGAGGCACCAGCCCACCATAGAAGATGACATCTGACCAGAGAAACCTAGGGGCAGGGCATGAGAAATAAAACATAGGACTCCCTTTCCTTCTCTGCGTTGCATTCTAAGGGAAGTCTCAGAGTGCCAGCCAGATGGGACCCCTAACTATATCTCACTGATGGGCCTCGCAGCCAGCATGAAGGTCAATACTGCCTGGTGGATTGATCCTGGAAGGGACACATGATATGTGACATACTGGCAAAGAAAATAAGATGGGGGTTACCTGGAACCAGAAAGCCCCTCCCACACATGGTTCTCAGGACCACCTGAGTTGATTTCAGATCTCCACGTGATTGCAAAGCCAGCCCATCCCGTCAGATCACCCATTGATTTGAAGGTTGTTTCCCTCCAAGTTTCCTTGGTGGATTGGCTTGAAATGTTCTCCAGCCTCCTGAGAGGTCCGGCCTAGTGGTCCTTTTGTGACTCCTCTCTGGGTGACCTCTGAGAGTTGCAGGTTCTGAAGGGCTCCTGAGCAAGGTTGTCCACTATAGGGAGAAGCAGCCTGCCTTTCCCACAGACACTGCCTCGGGTCAGAGATCCCAGCAGTGGCCTTTGGAGAGCCACAGGAAGATGGTGGGTGCCTGAGACGGACATGGTGTCCTCATGGTCGCTCTTAGGAAAGGGGAGCTGAGTCCTGTTCAGTGTTTGACTAGAATCAGTGGGCAGCTGATGTGGAGGAGACATGCTACTGCCTGGTACTTTCTATCAGAATAAAATTTCCTGATTTGACAGATGAGGGGAAAAAAGTCCTTTTATCCAGACGTGATTTTGTGTGATTTTCCCTAATTGTAGGCAGCGAGCTCTCAGAGGCAATTCAGATTAAAAATAGGGACATTTTACTCTTTCTCGCTTGGGTGACGTTCGTCTTGTAAGATCCATCAGTATTTTCCCATGTTCTCTTCAGAGAATCCTCCAGGGTAAAGGGAACCAGGAAGAAGAAGAAAGAGACAGAGAATAGAAAGGGGTGCCCCAGAGGCTTCTGGGTATCCAGGCTTCCATAGTGTAAGTCAGAGCTGTACCCTCAGGGTAAGATCTACCTTGAGCTTAATTACACAGGGCCATGTGCCTCCCCCCCAACCCCCCCATTTTCCTTGTGATAATGAGCAAGACCACAGGCTAAGTTCCTGGATTCATGACTTTTAAATCAGAGCACTTTTTCCTCTAACCAAGAAAACAAGAAACAAAACAAAACAAAACAAAACAAAATCAACAACAAAAACAACAAATGCCATCCTTACGATGAGCCACAGTGCTCAGCATAGGATGTTTAAGAGAGAAAAACAGCGACCAACAAAATCTCATCACTTTCCGAATGAGTCTTCTGCTTTTCATGTAAGCAATGACGTTTGTGTCAGCCGAATGAAAGCCGGCTTTCCTGTGGTGGCATGTCAGTCCCTGAAAATGGCAGGCCCACGAGGGTGGTACGTCCACAGTAGCCAGGCTTCCTCGGGGGTACGGGGCTTGTGATCATATTTGCGTGAGGAAGGCCTTGGAGCTCAGCATCGAGGAGACTTGTCCGTGTGCTGACCTGTTGCCTTATTCTCCCGCCTGGCTCACTAATCACTGACTGTTTATGTTATTAGGAAAATTAGGCACTTTGTCTCCCTCAAGAAGCTGTGCTGTACCACTGACAGTAACAAGCAGGTACAGTATTCAGTGTCCTTTGCCGCTTCCTCAGCTTGCCCATGCGTCCTTCTCACCCCTGTTCTCCACTTGTCTTTCTCCATATTTTCTTGTAATTGCTGACTAAAAAGGTGTGTGGGGAAACCTCTGGCAGCTGCTTGGGGTTTGGTTTGGTTTGGTTTTCGGTTCTCCACAAGCCTGTCTTGCTTTGTTAGGAGTGTGTGCTCTGGTTCATGCTATATGCCTCATGGCTCTCTCCAGGCTAAGATATTTTAAGGGAACATAAGATGCTTCCTCAAAACTAAAAAAGAAGAGTCCCATTTCCCATCTTAATTTCTTAAACAAAAGGAAAGTACATACCCCTGCGAGCAGTCACGCCTCCAGCTAGCAGCCAAAATAAGAACCACTCCAAATTAGCACTGTGATTTTCTTTCCCCATACATCATTTCTTTTGAATGTTGTCTTCTGAAGTAGCAGAGTTTAGCAAGTTGGTAGATGTAAGAATGTTTTGAGGTAGTTTTATAGTGTTACAGTAGTGTTTCAGGTATTTTTTGTGTGTGTGTGATTTATAGTTTTACCATTTGCTCATGTAGCTTCCATATCATACCTTATAATCCATGGAGTATGAAGTATGAAATAAATATGGCTATGAGCAAGCTACCTTGAGTGTGTTAAATATGACCCGTGGCTATCAGAGAAGGAGCAGTGTCTTTTAGGAATTTCAAAGGCAAAATCCCATTCTTTTCTCACACAGTGGGGACTTGAGGGGGAGCGAGAGGTGTGGCCAGGTGAGGGAGCTGAACTAGCAGCAAGATGGAAGCCCTCAGGGCTCCTCTGAGAGAGAATTCCAGACGGGCAGAGGGGCTGGGTGGAGCGAGCTTCATGGAGCCCCAGGTGACAAAAGTATCTGTGGCCATACCTTGCTCATAAGATTGAGTCCAACCCAAAATGCTTCCTTCACCACTGAGAACCTAATCTAGGGTCAGAGAAGGATGTATTAATAACTCGTGCTGAGAGGAAAGACCTTGGAGACCGTGGGAAGGAAGAGAATAGGTCATAGGGACCAAACGTCATCAAGCAGTCTCACTGAGACATCCATACCAGGAGGAAGGATGAGGTTTGCATGAGACAGGACAAGACGGGGGCATGGAACCCTGGTGTCCATCTAGAGATGACTACTGTATACACATAAAGTAGTGCCGGCCACCATTTTCAGGATGTGGATCCACAAGAGAGGACACAATGACTTAGCAGCATCCATTCTCATGCCAGAAATTAAGCAGGAACAACTTAGGTCTTTGGTCTAAGATTCAGCACGTCTTTCTACAGAAGCCATGATGGTGGCTCCTGGCCAGGCCCCATGCAACACCCAGATCAGCTCATGACTTTGCATTTTAGTGAGGGATGGAGCTGTAAGCTAGGCAGTTTCCTTCTCTTCTCCTCACTCGTGCTCATTCCAGGGTTTCTCCTCTAGTGAAACAACTTCCAGTGCCCCCATTATCAACCCCTGTACCTCTACAGCCCCAGCTCCTACTGGTGCTTCATGACTCAGCCCAAGAATCTAGGCCCCTTTATTCCCTTCCCCATTGTCATAGCTGTCTGTGTGCTAAACTGCCCTCTGCTCTCTAGCAGTGTCACAGCCTCTGTATACCCAGCTGCCAGTACATAGTAGGCCTGGGGACATTGGTTAGCTTGTGGAAAGTAGAGTGTCTCAGTCCTGGCCTCCTGTGAACTCTGCCTGCTGCCCACGGGGAACGGGCAGGCCGTTAGCATAGGATGCCAGGACACGGAGGCCGCCTCTCCTCTGCAGCTCTAAATAGAAACCCCTTTGCTACCATGAATCAGTTGCTGTTCTGAGAAGAGTGAAAGCACAGAGCTTAGATCCCCTGAGCCACTGACGTCACCTAATGGTGCTGCACAGGCCTGAGACTCTTAGATTTTTTTCCAATAGTAAAGCGTCTTGTCCCTCTGGCTGGCTACAGTCCTTTTCTTTCTCCCCAAAGAAGGCTAAAGCCATGGAGATTGCTCAGGGCTGGGGAGGGCTCTTGGAGCAGAGCGGCCTGTCTGCAGGCATTTGTTCTGAGCTTCTGCTCCTGGGGTCCAGCTCTGATGTCACACTCAACCAGTGCATGGGCTAGCATTTGAGCAGGGAATGGAGCTGTGTGCCAGAGAGCTCACGTCTGGTCGTGTTCGTCATCACCAAAGATTCTTTCTAATCTGTAAGCTCTGAGCGATAAGCCAAAGTATGTCTGCTGCCCACACCTGCTCCCCAGAGCTCCACCTAGTTCAGTATGGGCACCCAGAAGCCATGGGCCTGAGACAGGTAAACAGATTAAACAAAGTGGAACCCAGAGGGAGAGAAAACTGAAACTGTACAGGCATCAAACCCCAGGCCTGAGGACTCTGAGGAAAGCATCTGTTGGAGCGTGACCATGCTCTCTTCCCATGCCTTTACATGTACCAGAACAGAACAACTACACAGAGGCCTCTGGCTCTACAAAGCCTCCATCATTTACTGTCTTACTCTCTACAGGAGATACTTGCCGACCTTGGTGGTAAAAGGTCATTTTCTTTCCTGCATTTCCCACTTGCTTATGCCACCTACAGCCTAGGTTTCCCAGACTTACCCAGTCTGGACATCCTTTATCTTCATGCCACCACTGTCCCGTCTCAGAGCCTGTCAGAGTTGTTCTACTACCACATAGAGCATGTAAAATCCTAGGTCCCTTGATCCATTTGCCTTCTCACAAGGTCTGGCTCTAAATCAGAAACCGTATGTAGAACTGCAGGAATCTAGCCTGGTGCAGCCCTGGTCCAGTCAGACTCGAACAGAGAAAGGGGTGCTAAAGACAACATCACCATGCCAGTTCCCTCTGAGCTGGCCTGGAGTCTGGCCTTAAGGCAGGGAGCCTGTTGAAAGCAGAGGGGCCTCTTTACTGCCATCCCTCCATGCCTGAGTGTTCGATTCCTCTTCTTGACTATGACAATAGGGTGAACATGGCAATTCCCAAAGCCAATGTGCTTTGAATCCAAGGGGAAGAGCACATGCGGAGCCAGCATGCAGGAGGACAGGGCTACAGTGCACTGTTCACCAGGTTGCCTAGTCTTCTTGTGGAGGTGTGACACATGGGGCTATGGAGAAGCCACTGGGGAGGCGCCCATGTCTCCCCATTCCATAGGAAGTGATTTTCTTAAAGAGTCAGAGAACATAGCTCTCTGGAGAGAGCCTCCCTTTCCACTGTGTATATTTGTGAGGAGAACAAAGAAGCCAGGCTCAGACAAAATATTCTGGTTAATCAACCATTTAAAGTAGCAGCTGCTAGAGGGCAGAAGGCAAATGCTCTAGCCCAATGTCACACAGTGCTTCACAGAGCTGGGAGGTGGGGACCCCACTTCTAGAACCCTCTGATGCTCCCCCCAATCTCCCTTCATGTTTCCAGTCACCTGACCTCTAAATGGAGAGCAGCTGTTAGACTCAATGAGCTAGGCTACCTGGGCAGCTTCACTGTGCCTACTTTAGCCTGACACCAGCCTGGGCACTGACACTTGGGCATCACAGTATCAACACACTGAGGACAGCAGGGACAGAAGTGAGAACTAATGTGGCCCACCACAGTAAAACCTTACTTTAAGGTACAGATTATTTTTGAGGGGGAGGTGTTAGAATTGTGAAGTTGGAATGTCCCCCAGGGTGGGTCACAGTACCTTGTCTTGTTTGAAAGCTACTGGCCTAGGTCAGTGGCTTCAAGACTCAGGGGGCAGCAACTAGCCCTGGCTCATGGCTAACCGAACACTGGTCCTGCCAAAGAGATTCCATGTTGAGCTTGGCCCATATATAAAAGCATCATGCCTCTCATGGCATTACAAACAGTATCAGCTTATGCTTCAAGGTGCACATCCGAGTGTGACTCCATACAGTTGAAGAGAGAGGCTACTGAAACTCCAACTCCAGTGGCCTCTGAGAGTGGCCACTCCTTTTAGAGTGTGCTTTCTGTCTCTGACACGCTACAAGGCAGTTAGGATGAATGTGTCTTACAGCAGGTGTCCTGAAATATTTATTGATACACTTGGGAAAGCCACTAAATCAACAAAGCTATCCACATTTTTTATTCATTTAGCTTTCTTATATATTTATATGAAACTATTTAAGGAAAGGCCTTTAATATTGGAAAACCACATTTTGAACAGGCAGCCCCTGAGCACTGAATGGAGCCTCTCCTAGCCAGGGGTGCTGAGGACAGAAGGCACAGAATGTATGACAGGGAAGGAGGACACAGAAGGAACACTGGTGGTATTGTGGTAACTCCTGGTAGGATTGTGTGTCCAGAAGGTCTTGACTCTAAGGAGAAACATTTGTAGTCTGGTAACGGTGGTGGTGGTGGTGGTGGTGGTGGCGTCTGATAAAGCTGGTTGTGACAGGCTTCATGAGACTCAGAAGTCTGATAGTGCTGCGCCAGATGAAGACACAGGGGAACCCACACCGACCGCAGTGGGAGCCACTGCCCAGGTAATAATAGACTGGCAATGAAGCTCAGGCCTCCCAGCTGGCAAGGCAGCAATAATGGGGCTCCTTTGTCCTCTCTGCTCTTTCTTCATGTCCTCTGTGCCACAGCACTACAAGGCACTTAGCCGGTAGTGCTAAGATGAGGGAAGGAGAAGGAGCTGTGAGTCTGAGCTGGAAACTGGGTTTGCCTCTGTGGGGATCCCAGCATGCCTTTCCAGAGGAAGGCCATACACCAGCAGGGATGCTCCTTTGAAGTGAGCCTTGGTAATGGGTGGAGGCTGAAGCACAGGGAAAGATGTGGTGATTTAAGGAAGATGAGGCAGGTTGGGAGTGGGAGGGAAATAGATGGAAATGATCAGATTCCTAAAAGTTAATCTTCTCTGTTTATCTCTAATGTGTTTGATATAGTAAGATTTCAAGGGACGAGACTGGTGGCGTTTGGCGAGGTCGGTCTTTGCTCTGAAATCTCCCTTAAATTTCAAGGCTGCCCTCTTTTATATGTTGTGTGTCATTTGAATCATTATGCATATCTATTCATTCCCTTGACCCGATATTTTAAGATTCAAAGTTGATCTTCTATTGAGAAACTATTTTAATACAGATTTAAACACAAGCATTTATAGAAGGGGAGGGGCAAGGGAAGTGGGGGACAGAGACAGAGAGCCCAACTGACCCCCAAGGTCAGGACCCCTGCTGGCTTCTCAGAGCAGTGGCTGAGATGGGAAAGTCTGAGAGTTCTGCTTCCTCATTTTTAAATTAACATATGTCATATAACAGAGCAGAGCTAGTGGCCCACCCGCCAGAGTGCGTCCACTTCACAGTAAGGACCTGATAAGGTCTGGATATGTTGAGTCACTTCTTAATGTAAATGAAAAATATCATCTAGCATTCAAACTGAAGCTTCACTCATCAGTTACAACTATCATCTGATCACATTACACACCAGGAAAGACAACAACAACAACAACAACAACAACAACAACAGCAATAACAACTAAAGCATTTTGTAAGAGTCAGTTGCTATAATTTACAGTAGAATTTACAAAAGGAGCGTTTTAAATGTCATAGTATTTAGAAGTGACATATCACATGCATCTTTTAAATCAGGACCTGAGGAATTTATAACTACACAGGTCAGATCTGTCACTGTGGTGAAAGGCCACTGCAGACCAGGTGCCAATCAATGCCAATGGTGTTTCATTGTTGCTTTTAAAAACCAGTCAGGCCTTGGCCAGAGTTTATTGACTTCCACTTCATACCAGTAAAATTATGATAGACTTAGCCGTAGACACCTGCGCTTTGCAGCGAGCCTGTGGGCAAGCAATTTCCTGCAAGTCACTGTCCTCCTCCTCTAAGTGTCTGGTCCCCTTTGTGAAGGAACTATTAGTCTCCAGAACATCCAGCAAGCAACCAATGCATGGATAAAAGGGCTACACTTGCCTATCTGCTCTGTCATGGCAGGTGACAGGTCCCTGTGTCCCCGTCTCTTCTGTGACTAGACTCACTTGAGTCCATTAACGAGGCATTTGGGGAAACTTGTGCCTACCTTCCTCTACCCTCACAGCCTGTACCCTGCCAGTGCTTGGCTGTCACCTTCCTGTCATCCTCATCACAGCCCTGTGAGGATGCTGTTATCATTTCTGACAGACAAGGAAACTGAGGCTTGGAGCAGCCAAGAAACACATCCAGGTGTCATGTGGAGTATCAGTGACAGAGTCAGGATTCAATAGCAAAGTGGTCAGAAGCATGGCTGCAAAGAGCTACACATGCCTGGCTGGGGCCTTCCTGGGTTACCCTTGCTGGGAAGCAGGGGATGACATCATGAAGAGGTGTTGACTGAGGAAAAGCTTTGAAATACGGTTGAAATTTGTCTTTGTGGGAAGGGATGCTCCCTGCAGATACCACAAAGTAACGTCTTCAAGAGAAGAAAGCATGACCAGGCATGGCTAGATCCCTTGCTGACTGAGAGTAGGGAAATAAGTATTGTGAGTGTCCTTGGGGGCTCAGCCAAGCCACACATTGCTTTTGCCAGCTTCTCTCCATGCCCTGCTCAAGGGGCTTCACAGTCATGACCATCATCTCTGGATGCTGGAACTGAAGTATATCACTGTGTAGACGGGGCCCTAGCTCTGTGCTGTGCCTAAGAGAAGGTTGCTGCTGAGCAGTGTGGAGATGTGGAAGCCCAAGGGAGGAAGTTACTGAACGAATTTTCCCCAGTGGGCTCTCTCAGGCAGTGGATCTCAACCTGTGGGTCACCACCCCTTTGGGGAAAACCTGCCTCCAAATATATTTACATTATGATTCATAACAGGAGCAGAGTTATAATTATGAAGTAGCAACAAAAATAATTTTGTGGTTGGTGTCACCATAATATGAGGAACTGTATTAAAGGCTTGCAGCATTGGGGAGGTTGAGAGCCACTCACTGCTCTAAGGGAAAACTAGGGCCTTGGAGCAAGCTCACTCCAGGTATACTCAGGCATATACTACCCTATGTTGAACACCCTCACTGCTGACTATAGCATTTCAGAATTCATTCTGTAATGAGTTACTTTTTTGTTGCTGTAACCAGATGGATATCTGACAAGAAGCAATGGAGGAAGGGGGTATTTTGGCTCACAGTTTGAAGAGATACAGTCCCCCTGGAAGGACAGGCAGGAGTGTGAGCTAGTAATCTCACACTGTGGCAGAACAAGAAGAAGAGACAAGTGTGCTGGGTGTCTACGTGCCCTGTCCACCTCCGATGGTTCACTTCCTCCAGGGAGAGGGAGGCTCCCCACCCCACAAGGTTCCGCAATCCTCCAAAACTCTGTCATCAGTTGAGGACCAAGAGTTTACACACATGAGGTCCTGGGAGACAGTTAACCTTCAAACCACAGCACATTCCCATCATACTTCAGCAATGTGTAGCCAACGCACACCCGAAGCCCCACCAAGGTGCTGCCTGCTCTTTTGCATAAATTGACTTTTGCCCCAACCATAGTAAGCGCACACTCAATACTGAGGGTTATACAGAGGCTTCTGGCCCTTCCATACATACAACTCATTTCGATATAACGTCTAAAAGCAAACTTCCACAAAGTGTACTTTCTCCTGGTGTCAGTCACAGGAAAGTGAATTTGGAGTGCTGCACTGGGGGAATCACATGTCAGTCTCACATTCTGGTTGCCTAAGGCTAATTAGAGGAGCTGGGACTTGGGGCACGGCAGCACAAAAGACACAGAAGGAAACTGTGCACATACCTTCACTGTGATCAGTGTGTCCCTAAACCCAGAAACACCATGGAAGGAGTGGGCTCTGTGGGGCTTTTCCCTATTATTTGTTTGTCAACAACAGCTGCCCATGGCCCCTGAGACATGACATGAGTGCTTGAGGGAAAGAGGGTAGAAGTAAGATCAGGCCCTGAGGCACCTTTCCTCCCATGGACCAGACCTAAGGCACTGAGAAAAGAAACCATGGTGGAACCAAGATTCCAGCTGCTAATGGATGTGGGGGACCATGAGAATCGTTGAAAGGGCTTTAGGGCCTTGTTTGTAGAGCATTGGCTCAGGGAGGTGCCAGGGCAGACAAAGGCAGCAGCATGTGGCCAGCACATCCCTAATGTGACTCTTGGCCTTAGCTGCATTTTGCAATTACCTAGAGAATTGAGAACAAGAACAAGTTAATGATACCTATGTCCCAGGGGCTCTGAGAGATGGTGTCTTGGAGCAGCCTGGACAAGACAGTCCCTGAGATTTCCCCAAGGGATTCCATTGTACTGCCTGGGTGAGACCCCCAGGCTAAGAGGAACCTTGGCAAGATGTGATCAGGTATGACCAGGTTATGTGAGTCCAGGAGCATTTTCTGTAGGAAGTGGTGGGGAAGGGAAAGGTGGGTGTAGTTTGACGGGCAGGCCATAGTGATACAGCCTAGCTGAAAGATGGCTAGTTTCTTCTTCCCACAATGGGGAGTAGGCACCAGGACTGGGGCCATGGTGTTACCATTTGTATCTCTCTCTCTTAGACCTTGGCATGAAAAATAACCCTAGGGTAAATGTTGCATCCAGGGGAAAACAATGTTGCAAAGTTCCCAAGAGCAGTTAGTTCCTGGGAGACAGGAGCCATGTGTCATCCCTCAAGTCTCTGAGATGAAGCCAGCCTGGGTTTCTGGTCATTTATCCTTAGAGCAGGCCAGCATGGGGAACCCGACCTGCTGTCCCAGCTGTACCTCTGCCCTTGTGAAGACAAGGAACTGCTTGCACTTTGAACACTGTTCTTCCCTAGGTCCAGACCCTAAAAGGTCTCTTTCTCCCATGCCTGATCTGACAGCACAGATGGCAAACCAAGCCATTCCTCATCTCCCCCCAGCCTGCTTCAGCCGACAGGTGTTTGGGTTTTTCATTTCTTTTCACCGTTAATGTTTCATAGTTGTGATAGATTGCAGGGGAGGAAACGGCACGAGTGGGATTTATTTAGTTTGCTGTTTAATTTAAATTTGACAAATTCACCCATCACCCTTTAGGACATTAAAACTATTGGTTTTTTTCAAATTATCTTTAATAAATCATTTGTTAGTGGGGCTACAGAGCCGAGACTCCAAATCTCATTTCTCTGCCTGTCACTGCTGGGCTCTAGGTGACAAACTGTCTGCCCTATTGTCTGCAGAAGCACAGAATTCTGTGTACATAGTCATGTGGCACTTAATGAAATGACCCATCTGAGAGCTACACTGCTGGCTGGTTTTGTCATTGTGCAAATGCCATAGAGTGTACGTGTATAAACTGAGAGGGTCACACAGTCTTTGGGATCACGGTTGTACATAAATGGTCCAACACTGACAAAATGCCATTGTAGTTGAGGGGTTGTACCCTGAAATGTCCCAACACTTTGCTGTGTAGGGATAGTGTGGGCCGCAGGGAGGAACCCTAGGAATAGCACTGTGGGCAGGCTTGAGCTGCAGGTGCCAACCCAGGCCAGTGTTCTGGTGAATGTCTGCATTCTTCCTGGTGGAGACTGGAGAGCAGAGGCACACAGCTGCAGCCTGCAAATCCTGCCTCGTGAACTCAGGAGCTCAATCCCACAGCACACTTTCTGGCTGGCTCTGGAAATTCATTCAGCAGCCTGGAGAGCTTCGGGTTTTCCTGGGATTCCTAAGGGCCCTGAGTAGCAGAGTTCGGATGAGGCACAGGAGTGGGCAGCTTTGCACGGCCATAATGGCCAACCCATCATTCTTGTTGCTGAAATGGCTACCATGATTGTTGGCTCCAGTGTCCCGGCTGGGGCCAGTGAGACTAGGGTAGACTTTGTAAGGAACTTTGCTGGGAACCAGCCCAGCGCTGCTGGGTTCTATCTGGAGAGGCAGCAGTGGATAGTGTAGGAGGTTTTCAGGGGAAAACTTAGTTTTGTGAGGCAAACCGGTGCTTATTTTCTGTAATATTTACCTGCTGTTTATCAGCAGGGATTAAGTGAAGAAGTTAATTGCTCTGTATTTGTTCTTTTCTCTCAGGCCCCAGGCTGATCTGGCAAGAGGCCCAAAGTTCATTAACTCCTTCTGAGCCAGGAAAAGAAAATTATGCTGGCATAAAAAACCACACTCACTCTGGATGAAAAAAAGAGGCTCAAAACTTTATTCCAGAGAGAGAGGGAAAAATAAAAGGCTCTTCCCGTGGTCCTTCGTAGGCCTTCTCAGGATCCTTGATCACATGGTTTCCCAAGCATCTTTACATTCCATAAGTTCATAGCAGGTTTAATTCAAGTCATAAATTAAATAAGGAGTTACAGCAGAGATGTTTACATGTGTTTCCATTAAGACTAGTGCCTGATTAAACAATATCTCTCTTCTAGATCCATAAGCTCATTATAAGTTTAAAGCAATAATTCTTGTTACAGGTCAGCATCATTTTGTCAAAAATCAAACCATCTGCCTTGTGTCTCATTACTGTTGAAGTTTTATACAGATAAACTAGTCAATATTTTATTTATTTATTTTTGTCCTTGCACCTACAATAAATTATCCATTCCCAGTTTATGACCTTTAGTTACTAGATAGTGGTCTCATAGCTAACCCAGAAGGAATGGTTTTCCTGATCATAAATTTGTTCCAAGTCTGCTTTCTATCCTAGTGCAATTAGCCTGTGGCACATGAAGGTTAACAATGCTCTAATTGCAGCTCGAAATGACTAGTATGAATTTAGGAATTCTATCGAATATCATTAGGAATTATGAAATCAGCAATTTGTCTACATAGCATTGTTATAAAAGAGTACATCTTTGTTGATGTGCAGAAAATCTGCCCGATATGGTGGGCTAGTGCCCATGAATCATTAGACTATTTAACAGTGACAGAAAAGGCATAGTAATAACAAGAAGCAATCCTGGGATGAAGTCTCTTGGGGCCTTGCCTCAAAGTTCACCCATCACAGGCCATGCAAGATGGTGGGCCAGCTCCAGAAAAGCCCACTTGCTTTCCTCAGTCTTTCCTAAATGGCTTCTGACAGAACTTCAGGTATGGAAGTCACTTCGGTTCCTGGGTAATTTGACTTTTAACACTGCCTTCAGTAGCAGCATTTTCAGATGGAATGTGGCTCCTTGTTTGGACTCTGGCACCTACATGTCTCTGCCAAAAGAATCCCTGTTTTCTCCACAACTCTTGGGCTAGAACAGTGCTTCTCAGCCTTCCTAATGCGACCCTTTAATAAAGTTCCCCATGTTGTGGTGACCCCTAACCATAAAATGATTTCACTGTTACTTCATTACTATAATTTTGCTACTGTTATGAATTATAATGTAAATATCTGATATGCAAGATATTTTGATAAGTGGCCCCAAAGGGGGTCTTGGCACATGTATTGAGAACCACTGAACTAAAATGAAGGTTCACCTCTTCCCTGGGGTACCATTCCCATTCAGTGTCACCTCTTCAACTTGACACTTAGACCGTTTGCTTTTTTTCTTTAAAGGTTAAGATGGCCCCTGTGGCCTCTGAGGTCTGTCCAGGTGTCTTGAACTCAGCATATGGCCCCTTGGCCCTCCTGTGACATAGTTTCCTATTCCCTCTCTCCAGAGCCTCTACTCCAACAGGTCGATCCATGTTAGTCTGAGGCCCAGATTCCCCTATATGTATTCAAAACAAGATAAGAGGAACACTTGCTTCCATGCCTGGGTTTTGTTTAGTTCCAGTACTAGAACATGGCTGGAGAGAATGACTTAGTTTCCCCTAAGAAATATCTGCTTTACAGTGAATGCCTGACTTTTGGGGGGCCCAAACATATAAGGGAATCACCACATTGTAAGGATGCTTCTGCATAGCCCCTGTCAAAGTGTACACCTGAGTGACCCAACCTCTCACAAGACAGCGCACATCACTGGCAGGCTAAAATGCCCCCATTGATCTCTGCCCCTCATCTGTCTGGCCTCCCGTCCACCCTAGCATAAATTAGTTTTGTTAAGAATTTCATCTATTATGTAAAGCATTTTTGGTTTGTTTTTAAGACCTATTTTTTTGGTGTATGGGTTCCATAGTTTTTAGTCACTGCATAGTATTCTTTTGGGTGAATATATGGTAGTTGTTTATCTGTTGTTTTATTGGTAAGCACCTGAACTATATTTGTTCTTGGGCTATTATGAATAAACCTGCTATGAACATTCTTCTACATGCTCTATTTTAAATAATTTCATTTCCTTTAGGAACAGTAGGAGACTCACTGAGTCACAGATTAGGTGTATGTCTGCTTTGTCAGCATCTGCTAATTCTCTCCCCCAGGAAGTTCTATCATTTGACAATCCCCAAAACAGTGAGCAGGAGAGGCCATGCACACTTTTGTCAAGGGTCAGTGTGGCTGCAAGGGATTTTAGCCATTCAGGAGATGTGTAGGTTTTAGTATGTAAGTCTGTCTCTGTAGAGTCCCCGATAATGTGCACACATTGATGACTAGTGGCTGAGAAGTTTTCATGTGTTGTAAGGTGTCAATTGAAGGCCTTTGGCATTTCTATTGGGTTATCTTTATTATTGACAACTATATTATTGCTACATTATACATCAGTCCACTGCCAGATATGTTTATGTTTTTCTCTATTCTTTCTTTAATTCATTTAAAAATCTTTTGAGGAACAGTTTTCTAAAGACTTATTGAATGTATGAGTGTTCTATCTGCACATACACCTGCATGCCAGAAGAGGGCATCAGATCACCTTACTGATGGTTGTGAGCCACCATGTGGTTGCTGGGAATTGAATTCAGGACCTCTGGAAAGGCAACCAGTGCTTTTAACTTCTGAGACATCTCTCCAGCCCAATAAACAGTTTTTAACTTTATTATGTCAATGTTTGACAAGTACCACTTCCTGTGGTTTATATTTACATTTAATTATACATTGCATCTATAATTACTTTCATGGTGTCACATGAGATAAGCTTAATATCTGCCTATAAAGATATCTGATTATTGAAGCTCAAGCATTTATTGGAAGTATTTTCCTCACTGAGTTACTTTGACATCTTTAGCAAATAATTGCATAATGCATTCCACCTCTAGACTCTTCCACTGTACTGCTCAATTTGTGAATCTATGCACCAATTGCATACTTTCTTAACTATTGCAAGACTCAAAGTCATGTGTTATAAGTTCTTCCACTGGCTTGGTTTCCTGTGTTCTTTGTATTTCTATATAAATTTTAGAATTATATTAACAATCTTTACCTTACCCCCCCCCCCCAAGCATGTATTGAAGCTGTAGAACAGTTAGAAAACAAAGCACTATTAAGCAGTATTGACTCTTCCAGGCTATGAGCTGGGTCATAGTTCTCCATTTCTTTTGAGTTTTGCCTTCTCTCTAAAATGACTGCTTTGTGTACATCCCAGAAATGTAGCTACGTTTTTTTTGTGAGCCTCCAAGGCTACCCATTTGTTTTATGGTCCATTTGAAAGAATCAGAATCCATGGCAGTGGTACTGTTTTATTACAGTGAGAAGGTCGGGAAGGGAACGATAGCACAGGTGAAGTTAGGAGCAATCCTGGCCATCCTATCCCCATTCCTCTCTCCAGCATTGGGAAGAACCGAGTATTCAGTGTCATGAAGGGACTCAACTTCTTGTTTTCTTTCAGTTCAATATATTTTATAATTTCCTTTTAATTTCTTCTTTGGTCCATGAACTATTTAGAAGTTTTGATTGGGGTTTGAAAGGTTTTCTAGATATTATTTTCTCGACAATTTCTAATTTATTTCCATTTATTGTCAGAGAACATGCTTTGTATTGTTTTAGTCCACTTAAAATGTATTGGAATCGTTTTCTTTGGGCCAAATAAAGGTTTTTTTCTAGTCAGTATTTTGAAAGAAACTCATTTGAAAAGGCTATGTTCTTTTGTTATGTAGAATATCTTATCAATCTCAATTAGATCAAAGTGATTACCATATTCTTCATATCACCTATTTTTTTTGCTGATTCTTTTCTAATTCTAACAAATGATAAAAGAGGAACATTAAGATATTATCTATTTCTTCATATAATTCCTGTAGTTGTTGTTTGATATATTTTGAGGCTTTGTTTCTAAGGGCTTCATTTATTATCACCACATTTATTATGGTTATATATTTCTGATTAATTAATTATTTTATCATTGTAAATGTTATTCTTAATATCTAGTGGTACTTTATCTTATAATCCACTTTATTTGATATTAAACCAGCCACTCTAGTAATCTTCAGCATATTTGTTTACATCACCTTTTCCATCCCTATACTTTCAAATCATGCTGGATTCTGATGTTTTATCAGTTATGATAGGTCTCTGCATTTTAACTGGAGTCTTTGGCCATTAACATTTAATGTACTTATCAGTGTAGTCAGGAACAAGTCTGCCATTTTACATTTTTTTTATATTCTTCTTCTGTTTGCACTTTTCTATTCCTTTATATAGATTTTATTTTACATTATTTGAACAATTTTTAAAATGGCATTCTTTAGTCTTTTGGATTTTTGGTTACATCTGCTATTTTTAGTAATGCAGATATTAAGAATTACCTAGGATTACCATAACTTCTAGCAGTGTTCTTAATAGTCTAAGCAGATCATGTGGAACACAAAGCCTTTGTGTTATAAGACCTCATTGTTGCCTATATACCTATCCATTAATATATATGTATAAATATACATATGTATATATATACATACACACACATATATATAAACACATACATATACATATATATATATAAAACTTCACCAGACAATGTAATTATTGTTTCCATAAACATACATGTTTTACATAAGTTAACAGAAAAATATCAAGTGCTATTTCTGAGTACTGAAGATTGGGGAAGAGGCATTCTGTACATTTGCTCTGTCCTTCCCGCTCTCTGGCTAGTTTTGTGCATGTGAGCAAATGCTGTAACCATTCAGCCTTGGTCTCCTCCCTCCGTGACACATCAGTAGGATCACAAGCTGCCTGGAGGTGTCACGTGCCATATACTCTCACACATATTCTCTCCACGCTGGGGTCGCTAATTCTTGAGAAGTTGCACAGTAGTATGACATTTTAGACATTAAAGCTGTTACCAAAAGGCATAGCCAATCTTTCACAGCCAATCTTCAAGAAACACTGCCACATATGTGAGGATTAGATGCTGGGTCCCTCTGCTGGCAGTTTTGTTGTAGGGTGGTGAACAGTCCCCTGGATTTATATTCACTGTCTTCTCTCCCGTGTAGAGTCAGAGTCCCCGCCTTGTCATGGGCATGTCTCATGGAGACCTCTAGTGATGAAGGCTAGACACATAGCCCCAATAAGCACTGTCAGAGCAGATAGGAGTCCCAACCCAGTGGTCCCAAATAAAGTGGTACCTGGACAGCTATAACATGAAGTATGCCATTTCTGTTTTGGGGCAAGAATTCTGAATGGAATCCTCTGGCATATCTTCAGCACAGTAGCCCCACTGTCTGCAAACCTGAAAAGTTCAGATTTAGAAATAGGAACATAGAGTCAGAATGCCACCTGATTGGGCTGGCTTCCATTTTTGTCCCTGTCTCCCTCCTGTCATCCTGATCCTCCAAAGTCCAACAAGATTTTTGTTTATGCCTAGTGATGTGTTTGTAGAGAGTAGAAAGCTATCTAGGTCACATGGGATCAACATGGTATCTAGAAATTATAAAAGATGCTTCATTCACATTCCCTCCCCCTTTGGGGAGTGCGTCGGACCCCTCACATGCCTTCATTTCTAGTGGAACATTTCAAGGGCACATTCGGTGAACTGTTAGCATGTCCAAGCATTTTTCACTTACAGGGTAGGCCCTCTGACTGAGGAGGAACGGATGCAGGATTCCAAGGAGCAAATGGCTAAATGTGTGGTTCAGTTTTACTAAGCATCAAGATTGGGGGTCCTTCCAGTCCACTCTTGGTTCCTTGCCCATTGGGAGCCACATGTTCTCTGCCACCCTCAATGCAATGCCTAGCACAAAGTATATGCTCAACAAACCCTTCCTGAATGAATGAACTCATAGGGTCAACACTTGGTTTTGTCTCCTAGTTGACAGTAAATTGGACATAACCATCTTTTCTTCTTGAGCCCAGTAAGGTTTTCTGAGTTAAATTAAAGATGGGGGATAATTAGACATGCCTTTTGACTCTGGGAATGATTATTTACAAGATGTAAACAGGAATTCTGATGAAGGCTGTTGTCAGGACCTCAGGTCACAGAATAACAAAATTGTCTTATGCTATTGGGCTCTCCTTCCTCACTTCTGGGCGGTGGCTCTGCCTGTTCACTGGCTATCCAGAGACCTGATTTATCAAGCACTGGTCTGCAGGTTCACTTCTAGCATGTGTTAATCAGAGTGAGATATAGCCCTGGTGTCATTAAGAAGTTTGGTGAGTCATCTGTTGAGACCCCTATATCAGGGCTGAGAGAGCATTAGATCCTTGCAATCTCCCCATTCTCTTGACCAAATCTAGCAGGCACGTGAGCTTATACTTTGTTTGCCAAAAGTCTCATTTGACATTGACTATTATTTAAGAACAAAACATTAGGCAGAAAGAAATTTCTTACTAAGTCTGTTTGTTATGCATAATTTCTTCTTGTCACTGAGCCAAGAAAGGACCTGGTAATAATAACAGCAGTAGGAATGGGAAGACCCCAAGTGCACTGCTGTGTATACACCCCTCAGGAAACCACCCCACCTGAGCTCAACTGTGAGATTCAGGGGAAATGAAGTCATAGGTAATACACTGTCACCGAATCCAGATTCCTCAGAAACAGAATCCAGGTATGAAAGAGAAAGCCAGTCAGGCTGTCGTCATCCTACCGTCCTGTGGGCCAGATCGAGGGGCCTGGGATTGTTCAGAAATGAAGTTTCAGCTTCATCACTGGGTCAGAAAGGATGGAGTAGGACCTCTGCATCTGAGCTCACCTTTCAGGTGAACTTTTCACACATCCTGACTTATGCCAGCCTCAATTGTCTGAGTTAAAGAATAGCTGACTAGCTCCCTCTGGGTACATCTGTCTGTCTGGGAGGATAATTCCCACAGAGATGGGATCTGAGTCAGCAAACTAAGAGAGAAGGTTCGATCCACACTGCAGTAGGTGAGCACCAGCCAAGGGACTGAGGCCCCTGCAGAACTAGAAGGCAGAGAAGGTATTCTCCTGAGCAGTAGGTCTGTCCTCATCCTCCTGGAAGGTGGTGTGGCAGATTCTTAGTGGTTTACACCCTGCACTGATACCGTCGACCCCTTTGCTCTCATGCTTGCAGGCAGCATCCTGTGGGACGCTCTGTGATGTATACATCGGGGTATAGGTCTTCAGGTGTGGTTCTGCTTCCTCCAGTTTCTCCTTCTCAGGGTGTCCAGAGGCTGCTGCACATTGGGCTGGTAGGATGAGCAGTCTGGAACAGGTAGGGCTCTGTAGTGTGAGACTAAGGTCTTCTCTGATGGTCTTCACTATTCTCCTAGACAATCTTAGCTTGTGCGCAACGGTGGGGCTGTATGCGTACACTTTATTGAGGTGGACCCAGGCTGTATATGGACTTTGGAGCGTGGGAAGGCATTTTCAGGACACATGAAAATCACTGGTGGAGTCTAAAGTTCTGTGAATGCCTCTTTAGTATGGAGAGGCATTCCAGAAATCTCAGGTACTTGTTGGGAGAAAAGGAAGTTTGTAGGTCTGCCAAGGATGGCTAGGTATAACCTTCCCCAGGCAGAGGGTTTGGGGAGTGGGAATCCTCAGCAAGATCAGAGAAGGGGAAGCCCTGCTGGTAAAGGGAGTCCTCCACTTTGCTCTAAGCTCAGAGGAGCTATCTGGTCATGATAGACTGGTACCTTAATTAGCAGGATTTCTCCACACTGCCTCCTCCAGCATTTTATGTGACAATTAGCATAACAAAGCCCTGTGTCTCTCAATGTATCCTGCTGCCCTTGTCCCCTGAATAACTGACTGATAGGGTAAGAGCTGTTGCTTACACCATGGGCAAGCAGAGGCAGAGGCGGCATGAAGTTCCTTGGCCCCTCAGTTGAACAGCTACAAAGAGAGAGATCAAAACAAAGTGAGGTTCCAGCTGAGGGGACAGTTCAGGGGGAGAACTCTTGCCTAATATATTTAAGTTCCTGGGCTCTGTCCCCCAAACTGCAAACACAAACACCCAAAACCTATTATTTTTCTACTTTACCAGTGTATCTCAAGTGCTAATGTGGAATGAACCACCTGGAGATAAGTCAGTCTGAGTCTGTAAGGCTGGAGAGAGGCTGTTGGTAGATGACAACGCTGCTGGTATGCTGACCACACTCTGAACAATCATTGTGTCCCCTGTTACACAGGATAGCCAGGCCTGTAGCTCTACCTCACATGAGGCTCATAAAGCCTTGAACACTTTGGGCCCCCCTAAGCTAGTAAATTTGACTTAGGGACTCTTGGGTAGGGACAGTGTAGTACACATTTTGAATGAGCAAAGTATATATATATATATAATTGGGACTGGAGAAATGGCTGAGCTGTTACAACTGCTTACTGCTCTTCCAGAAGGCTGAGTTCAGTCCCTAGTGCCCACATCAGGTGGCTGACTCATGTAATGCCAGTGCTAAGAGGCTACACACTCTTTTGGGTGCCCAGCACACCTGCACTTGCATAAGCAAGCCATCTGCATACATACATTTAAAATAAAAAGGTTTTAAAGATTTATTTATTTTATATGTGTGAGTACAACTGTCATCTTCAGACACACCAGAAGAGGGCATCAGATCCGATTGCAAACAGCCTCTCTCCAGCCTTACAGACTCAGACTGAATTATCTCCAGGTGGTTCATTCCACATTAGCACTTGAGATACACTGGTAAAGTAGAAAAATAATAGGTTTTGGGTGTTTGTGTTTGCAGTTTGGGGGACAGAGCCATCATGTGGTTGCTGGGAATTGAACTCGGGACCTCTGGAAGAACAGTCAGTGCTCTTAACCATTGAGCCATCATTCAAGCTCCTAAAGTAAATATTTTTTTAAAAAATGATGTCACTGAGACAAACCATGAAAACATACCTCTGTAAAGACTCTTCCAAATGGCTGCAGACTATAGAGCCATTGGCCACTAGTCTGGCAGGTCAGGGACATTTGACAGAAGGACATTTACAGTATCTGGATATGTAGCTTGACATTGCAAAGGAAGTTACACTTCAATTTTCGCAAGAAAATACTGGACAGCAGGGGAGAGTAACCCTGTACTGGGCTGGCATTTACCTGGGAAGACAGCTTGGGATTTGTCTTTTGAATCTTGTATCAACTTAAATATTCACATATCTGTTCATCCATATCAGACCACTGCACACCACTCTGACATGAGTAACATTTGAAGTGTTGTTCAGATAAAAATGAAGAGATGCCGTCATACTTCCTGTTAGGTTCATAGTTGATACTGCAGGGAGGAGGCCTGCCCTCCCACCCCTGCCTACCCTCACCCCCACCCTCACCCCACCCCCACCCCCAGGATCTTCATCAGTGTATTCGAAGCACTCTGCCCTGGTGTTGTCAATTGCTCAGACGCAGCTCAGAATACATGAAAGTGAATGAGCTGTGGCCACAGGAGCTGGGCTCCTGGATGCTGGTTGGGTGTCTCATTCAGTGTCAGGTCCAAGGCTGCACTGGAGTGGGTTTTAAGAAGTGAATCTGCAAGTGGGTTTTGAAACTCCAGCAGACTGCAAAAAGACCTTTGATCTGTGCATCAGAGCCTTTTTTTTTTTTTGTTTTGTTTTTGAGAAAATGTCCATCACAAGGTATTTTCACTGAAGAAAGATGATCAAAGATATCTACATGATGCCACCAACTGTCTTTTCGTTCCATGTACACAAAAGAGGGAGGGTCACCCAAGACCTGGTTCCTGTTGGACCTCTGCACCCAGCACTCGAGCTTGGCTAATCAGAGTTCTGACACATCCATGCAAGTCTCTAGTTTGTAGTAAATGAAGAATATTGAGTATTTAAAAAAAATATTTAGCATGTTAGCTCTATGAGTTGCCCTGATTATTTAAATAGATAATATCTTTGTTCATGCTAACCATCTATTTCCTGTGTTTTGTAATATTTGTGGGGCAGAAGAAACAGAAAAAAAATTGATAGTACAAGTAAATTTGTGTTTGAAACGGTGATCAAAATGTCTCTTCATCAAAGCAAGCATTCTTTTAAATGGCTGTACTGGTTATTTTTCATCAATGCGACAAAAACTAGGGTCACCTGGGAAGAGAGAACCTCAACTGAAACATTGCATCCATCAGATTGGTGCCCCCATCAGATTGGTGCCCCCATCAGATTGGTACCTCCATCAGATTGGTGCCCCCATCAGATTAAAGTTGCAGTAAATATTATTTGGAGTTTCTTCTCCACCTTAGACCATGTAGTTCCCAAATAAAAGACACAAAACCTTTATATTTTATAATAAGCTTTAAAGCACCTGAGCTGGGCAGATATCAGTCCTCTGTGCTGTTTTTTCTACCTCCCTGTCAATAATCCTGAGACATTACTTGCCAAGTTCCATGTAGGCCTCTCCTACTCCAGCAGACCAGCTCTCATGGCCATGCGCTCATGATCCACATACCTCATGGCATGAGCCTTCCCCTCCTTCTCTCCCTCTTAGTCTCCATTTCAGAAACCCAGCCTGGGAGCTGAAGCCTTGCCTACCTCTCTTATGCCCAGCTACAGGATGGGCTGCTCAACCAATAGTTTTAAATTAAGGAACTAGGATTGTACAACAAAAGCTGGTATCCATGAGAATTCACTCTTCTTGAGTAACATGCTAAACTAGACCTTGGGATACAAATTTTTGCATTACAATAGATAGCAATAGACAAGACCTCAACATTTCCTCTTTTTGTCTAAATAAATAATGAAAAGGACTAGATAAGAGTTACATTCAAAAAGTCCAATCTGTTTGTATTTGGCAACGCAGGAGAAATTATTATATTCTCTTTCTTATCCTAGTAAGTTTAGAGTTCTGCATCCAAACCATGTTTTTTATATTCAATCATTTAAATCCTCTAACTTTCATAATTTGTAATTACCAACCTTAAAACATCTACTGAGACTTTAAAACATTTCCCTAGATCTTTTGTAACTTACGTTTAATTGTGAGACTCTGACTATCTAGACTTCAACCCCACCAGAGACCTGAAAAGGAATAAATGTTACCTGAGTATGCAGGAAGTACAGGGACACAATTTCCAAAAATTATAGAAATGACTGAGACAGGTGCTGCCTGGACAGTCCCCAATAACCTCTTTAAAGTTGGAGCATCTATTTTCAGCCTTCTGGCCCAGTGTATCTGACAGACATTCTGAGAAGCAGGAACTATGAAGTGCTTGCTTACCCTGTCTTGGCAGACTTGGCAGTTGACTCCCCTGTGTTGTTTGTCCTTTCTGGAGAGCATTCTGTTTGCAGATGAAGTTAGAGCATTTCTTTGCCCATTGAGGAGCTTGCCACAAATGAAGCCATCTCCAAATACAGCTCCTTCAATGCTCATCATCTTCTTCCAAGTCGAATGGGGTTCTGCTAGGAGCTGACATGTCTCAATGTCAAAAAAAAAGCCTTAAATTAATAATAAAAAATCTTTAAATGATATATTCTTTAAGTCTCTGAGGACTATCTATTCATAGGATATTTATCTATTCATAGCATATCTGAACAAGCAAATATTGCGGTCTTCAGATACCTGTCCAATCCAGGATGCATATTTCTCTGATGATATAGACTAATATCTGACATGGCCATGACTTTGACTGTCTTATTAACTTGTATTTCTTAACCATCTCTAATAGTTTGCAATAGCAGCTACTAAAAGGGCTGGGATGAAACCTTGCATTTTCAAATGAGCCACAAGGCACAATACCTATATACAAGTTAAAAATACATATATTATATTGTAACAAAATTAACCTTAAATTTACCAGATTTACCAATGAAATCCTTAAACCTATAGAAATATACAGCATTTTATACCAATGTAACAAAATAACAGAATTGAGAATAACAATAGCTCAAAGTTAAAGAGTATATTTAGTAATCTATCCTTTATCTTATTATTTTATGATATTTCTATATTCCCCATTTTTCTTCTCAAATCCCTTAGCTTTATCTGAGAAAGAAGGGTATAGAAAAGGAAAAGAGGGATGGAAATCCCTGAGTCTAAACTCCCTATTTAATTTCTTTAGAAAAGAAATTAAATAGGAGTCCTTTAAATTTCCAGTCCAAGACCATGACTATTTGTAACCATCCCCTTAAATGACAACATAGCTATAATTCATAAAATTACCAAAGCCATCCACCCCCTCTTAAGGGACTAGGATGACAGGCTTCTTATGATTGCCTCCTGCTAACATTGGACATAGAATTCCTTTTTGGGGGACCCAAGGAAATTGGGAAAATGGTTACATCAAAAGAAAGCTAGCTGCTATTTGTTGTCCAGTCTCTGGATGCTGTGAAAGTTCAGGTTAAGTGAAGTCCTGACTGGATCAGTCTGTATGGCTGGGTGAAGTGAGATCAGCAACGTTCTTTGGAGTTGTTCTGGAAGCGAGTCTTTTGAGGAAACAACATTGAGGCAGTTGGAGGTAGTGCAGGCGTCTCACCATCCCTGAAGATGGATCTTCTCAGGGCTGCTCTGTGTGTGTGTGTGGGGGGGGGGGGGTCCATTCTATAACACATAAACCTCTACAAGCAATAGAAAGTTTTATAAAAACATTTGTATGGAATGTGCAAGGTGTACAGATTAATTAAGAATGATTTGTCTACTCTCTGAGAAAGAAAGACATCTATCTTTCTGTTTGATTGTATATATTATGTTCTAGTTTGATTATATAGCCAAACTGCAATGTAAGTCTCCATTCATGCCATCTGTAATGGTAGCATGTAATCTAAGTCACGAGCATTCTGTAGCCAACAAGATTTATTGTCCATGCATGAAGTTTTGACTGGAGACATTTTTATGTCATAGTCAGTTTTAGAATGGCTCCCAAATAGAGGGACCAGCAATCTATCACCTCTTTGTTCGAATCTTCTGATTTTCTCCTCACTATCTATAGTCAGGATCTTCAGGGGGTCTTCCCTGGTCAAATCTGATTTCTATCAGTTTGGGTGGTATTTCTAGAGATAGACCTGGGAGGTGTGTGTATGTCTATAAGGCATTTTCTTGATTAATGACTGATGTGGGAATGCCCAGCCTATTGTGAGTGGAGCCATTTCTGGGCATGTAATCCCGGATTGTATAAGAAAGCAGTCTGAGGGGACCATGAGGAATAAGCCAATAATTAGTGTGCCTCTGTGGTCATCGCCCATTTAGTGGCCACCACAAGTTTTATCCTAGCGATGGAAGAACCAAAGTAGGACAACAACCAAGAAGAATTGCTGTCACTTCCCATGTTATTAAAGATGTGTGGATAGATGTAAGCACTCTTTTAGTTTGTTTGTTTGTTTGTTTGTTTGTTTGTTTTAAAGCTGTTCATTATATGATGAGAGCCATGGTACGATGTGTTACAGAGATGCTCTCAGAGGCTCAGGGAGCCCAGACAGGGCTGAGCATGAGCTCTGGTATCTGGTGGCCTTCATTTGTCTCCTTTATAACATTTGGCATTATCAGAGAAAAGGGGCATATTGTTCTCTGTATTTGCTTCTCACTTTTAAAAGTGACATTTTATAAAAATTGCTTTATCTGTGTTTTACTGTGAAACTTTATGTACTAGTAACTTTAGTGACAGAAGTATTATACATAATTAGCAAAGATTAATGTGATGGCCAAATCATTAAAAGTGATGCCTTTACCACTGGTAAGGACCCCAGTTAACTCGGTCTCGTATGGATTCATTGCATATTTAGTGGCCACTATGTGCAGCCGCAGATGTTGTTAGCAATGGGTACACAGTAGTAATCAAGTTAGGTATAACCTCCATCCAAGAAGCTGGGGACAGATTAGTCACAGATGCAAGGGCACAGGCTGTATTACGTCATTCAGAAACATCCAATGAGAGCACATGACTGAAGGCCTTGACCTCACGACCCCATGAGGGACTAAAGTGAGAAGGAAGTATTGAAACATTCCTGATGGGAGTCACACATGAACAAGACCTGCAGGACAAGGTAAGGCCGAGAGAGCAGATTGAGAACTTCCCAGCAGAGACCTCAGAGCTCAAGGTAGCATGGCTGTGCTCAGCAGTGCATGGAGAACTAGCCAGAGCCAGGCCCCAAGGGTGAGTCTCACTGACTGGTTATATAGTCAGTGACCGTAAGGCCAATGGGAAGTGGGGGGTTTCTATTTTATTTTATTATTTTGTTGTTGCTGCTTTGAGACAGGGTCTTGCTACGTAGCCCTGGCTGTTCTGGAACTCACTATGTAGACCAAACTGGCCTCAAACTCACAGAAATTCACCTGCCTCTGCCTCTGCCTCTGCCTCTGCCTCTGCCTCTGCCTCTGCCTCTGCCTCTGCCTCTGCCTCTGCCTCTGCCTCTGCCTCTGCCTCTGCCTCTGCCTCTGCCTCTGCCTCTGCCTCTGCCTCTGCCTCTGCCTCTGCCTCTGCCTCTGCCTCTGCCTCTGCCTCTGCCTCTGCCTCTGCCTCCCCCACTACTGAGTGCTGAGATAAAAGGCATGCACCACCCAATACTTTCTTATGAAAAAATATATATGGGGGTAAAGTTTAAATTTTTAAAAAGTATCTTAATGAAACAATTGGAAGGCATGTACGTGACTACCCATTCACTCACTCACTACCTCAGTCCCACAGTTAACACATGACTCCATCATATTTCCACCTAAGGTCTTGAAACCATCCTTCATGGCCTCCTTTTCTATTTTTTTATTTTTTTTATGTTTGCCAACTATTAAGTATTGGGCACACATCAGTGTATCTTACTGCATGTCCTATCAGCATGCATATTAACTAGAATTTAATAACCTTTTAAGGTAGAAAATGGACAATCTTACATTTTCCCTTGAGTTTGAAGGACATATCTCTAACTCCCATATTATCAAAAACAAAGAGAAAAATCAAATGTTATCCTCTTAAAAGTTCCTTCCCTTGAGAGTCCTTCCCTGCACCCCTTCCCTCCCAGCTCCCTGAAGGCCTTATTCTACATTGTTTAATAATAGGCTTCCTAGAACGTCATCCAGTCTGTGGTCTGTTGTCTGGCTTCTTTTGCTCACCGGAAGCTTTCTGAGACTCGCCTGGGCTGTGTGTACCAATAACACCTTCCTATTTGTTTGGGGGGTTTTGTTTTGCTTTTTTGTTTGTTTTTGGCTTTCAGTCTATTTTCCTGATAATGGAGCCCTGGGCTGTTTTTGGCCCTGGACATTTCTGAGCATCCTTGAATGAGTTACTTTTGTGATAAGATGTCTTTTCTTACCAAGGTAATATTTTGTCATAGAGATGTTTATATAAGTGGGTGCATAAGTGTCAGACTTGGCATTCAACGGGATTGTATAATTTTATTCTCCTTCCAAGATATGAGTATTCCAAGTGTTTATCCTTGACAGTTTCTTCCTAGCCATTCTGGTGGGTGAGGAAGGGAGCTGGTCTGTCTTCAAATGTAGAAAGCTACTTATTGAAGGACTTGATAGAGATCCATAAAGCTAATGGAATCCCTGAAAATGTGAAAAACTATTAAATTCAGTATCACTGCAACTCACCTAGCTTCATGACGTCTGGCATTTCTGTCCCCCATAGGATGGGTCTAAAAATGTTACAAACCCTTCCACTTAAACTTTTTACCCACGATAGGTAAAGAAAAATAGGTGCATAAGTCAGTCGTTTACTGAGAGTTCATCACAAAGAGAATTTAAAACAATTCTTTGATATATGCATATTTTAACTGTATTAAAGACAACAGCAAATTTGTATACTAAGTGGATCAATGTTTGCTTTTACAAAAAAAGGGCTAAACGTTGGCCATTTGATACTATAGGACATAGATAACTTTGTTGACTGATATTTTGATTTTATATTTATCAATGTTGAAAACACCAGCTTACAAAAATACATAGTACAAAATGCCAGAAGTATGCTTGGGGCCATCTCAGAAGCCTCGGGAAATCCTGTCCTAGCCCCGCCCAGAGCTCATGAAGAATGGGCTGAGACTTGAGTCTGTTGAGCTGGTGTCTGAGAGAATCTGCCTGTTAGTAGCTGACAGCATTTTAAAGTGGGAGCCAATGAGGAGGGTTCCATTCAGCCTGTTCTAAGCCAACTCTGTTAGGAAGACAACAGAACCATGACGTTTTACTCCAAAAATCAAACATTCAGACACAATTCAGGCCAAAGGGATACTAATCGATATTTACATGCTGAGGAACAATGGTAGAGAAATAGGAAATCCTTTTTTCTATAATTAATGTTTCCATCTGAACAGAAAATGACAGCTATCCACACCATGCACAGGCCCGGAACCCGGGCTGAGGTGCGGCAGGCAGCCTAGTGTCAGCACGTGGGTGGCAGCGCACACAGGGAAAACTGTACCTGTTGGCCTTCAGAACCAAGCCTTCAGAGAAGCCCTGTGGTGCAGGCCAGACCAGCACTGCTGGGAACTCCTGGGTTTATTATGTGCTAACTTCAAAATTAGTTTTGGTCACTGTGAATTCAGAAGCCTTTTACAACTCTCAAACATTTTATGCTTCCCATATTCAGTTCCATGGCCCCGTATGCAATTGTGACCCACAGTTTAAGAAGCAGGGGATCTCTGTGAACCTAAGGGCTTTCATACCACAGTAAACCAAGGATAGGTTTTAAATTAATATTCTCCAAGGAACAAATGACCCTGAAATCTATCTCTCTCTCTCTCTCTCTCTCTCTCTCTCTCTCTCTCACACACACACACACACACACACACACACACACACATACACACATACACACACACACACACAGGAGAGAGAGAGAGAGAGAGGGAGGGAGGGAGGGAGGGGAGGGGAGGGGAGGAGAGTTTGTAGTACTTCTTAGAGCTGAGCATAATTAGAAGCAGAAGCTGTAATAGAGAATTTGCCCTTCATGACCAAGAACCTGGCTTTAACTCTAGGACCATGGCAAAATAAAAACCCCTCAGAAAGGAAAGATACGTCATGCAAAGCTGAGCATGACCAGGCATCAGTCAATGAAGCATATAATCACAGGCTAGCAAATGTTGTAGAAACCTATAATATTTTAACTAAAGGTTTAAGATTATAGTTATACTGCAGTGCATACACACACACACAAGCTGCCAATCTCAAGGACTTGCTGGATAAAGAAATCACATCTCTGAGCTCTGACAGTTTCACAGGCCAAGGACAGTAGAGTTCTCTGCAGAAACTACTTCTTTTAAAGCCTGTGGGTCTGGTGGTAGCAGCTGTTGTACACAGGCCTCCCTACACTGGGACACACAGCATTTAAAGCTTTTCAAGAAGAAAACCACTGTGCTCTAGAGAAAGTGAGAGGCCTGAGGATGGTGACTCCTGGTTTTGCTAAAGCACACACATGACAAAGTATGTGCCTCCCCAGAATTCAGGGGGAAAGCTGTGCTGATCAGCGAGGTATTTTCAGGCCCTACAATGACAAGCCAGGACTGGGACAACACTTCTGAGGCTTTGGCTGAAGAGGCTTGTAACCAAGCTGATTGGCTCTCAGACTAGAGAAGAAAGCGGGGTTACAGTTCTATGCATTACCAGTGGGGTGACATAGGCAGGATACCAAACTTTAAGCTCAGCCTCCCCGTCCTGCATGTCCAAGGAAATGGTCGCTTCTCTGGAAGGGTTGTAAAGCCACAATTGCAAGCTTTCAAGCTGCCAGCACTCAGCTAGCATGCAAAACAGCTGCTGTCATGGGGCAAACATCACCCCTAGATGCTCAAGTCTCTGAGCGTCTCCCGGACCCATCAGAGACTATGGAGCTACCTAATCGTTGCCCGCATTCTCCATGAGTTCCACTAAAGGTTAATCTTTTTGGAATAATTTCTACTGAGATATAAAATTTGTACTTTTAGATCTTGGGAATAAACTCTTTTTCTGAGTGGGGATTTTACCACCATGTGTGGATACTCGGATGAGGCATGTTGGTTATCATCAGAGAATTACATGAAAAACCCAAGACTGGTAGGATGCGATGGGAGGCAGGGCTCCCAGTTGTCCTATGAACAGAGGATTGTGAAGTGGGTCACAATGTAGCCTCCTGGTGTAGAGGCTGACCCAGCCTGCGAGACTCTGGCTGTAAAGTCTGGATAACCTCTGGCCACTGCTCTGGCAGAAGGTACAGAGCCCAGCTGAAGCCACTGTGCTGATGTAGAGGCAGCAAATTCATCTCAAAGTACCAAGGGCAACAACAAATGTGGGAAAAGATGGGCCAGAGACATCCCAGGGCATGGACAAATGCCTGTGTTCTCCCTCCCTGGTCCACCCCTCTCCACCCCTATCAGTGGATGGAACACATTTTAAATCCTAAATCAGGGCTGAGAGAACTCCACTCCTGACAGAACGCATGGCCCACAGTATAGGTCATGGGAGCCATATTGATGACCTGTGTGTGAGCCTATGAGAAGCGGGAAAAGGGAGTTGATGCAGAGGTGGGCTTATTACCGTTGATTATTTTCATAGCATGGGAAGTCATAGGCTCTGCTCCTAGAGGTATATATATTTTGATTAAAGAGAAAAGCTTTTAAGCCAGATCTGATTGACAGAATGAAACATTAATATTGAACATATAAAAATGTGCATTTGACCTTAGTAGGTTTGTAGAAAATGGTCTTTACTCCAGAAGGAAAATATAAAATGATGCTCATGCAAGAAATAAGAAAAGATACAGTAATTTTGAGGTGAGAATCACAAGCCCTGACTAAGGTGACCATGATATCGAAGGTGCGTGGAGGGCTTTGTATTGATGTTGTGTGAGGAAGTGAAATGGGCGAGCAGAAGGGCTTGTAGGAAGCCTAGTTCTAGAAGCTCAGATTTACTTGGCTATCTTCATGTGTTTGTGTGCATGATCAGGTGAGCGTGTGCACGCGTGTGTGCATGCAGATTCACGTGCAGGTACACGTGGAGGCCAGAGGTTAACATGGGGTGTCTTCCTCAGTCACTCCCTACCGCATTTGTTTGAGTCAAGTCTTCTCACCGAACCTAGAGTTTAATGGTTCAACCGGACTGAACCGGCCAGTGGGCTGTAGGAATTCGCCTCTCTCTACCCCGAAGCACTGAATTACAGATAAATGTCACCACACCTAGATTTTTACATGGAACCTAGAGATCTGAGCTCAGGCTTCATGGGGCAGCCACTTCCCCAATGGAGCCATCTCCCCAGACTCTACCTGATTCGTCAATGGTTCCATGAAGCCTGTTTTACCTGTGTCTGACATAAATAAGGGAGCTTTCAGGCCATCATAGTTGATGTTGCTAAGTCACGCTAGTCTTTAACTGACAGTCCCCCCCCCACCCCCATTCACCTGCTTTGATAAACTTAACCTTGCCTCTTCACTGAGCGCTGCACAGGTTGACGGCCCTGAGCCCTGGATGGAAGCAGATGGATTTAGCAGAGAAACCGTGAGATTCTAAGTACAAATGGCCACGTGCCCACCAGCAGTGCCTTAGTCAATTGTACACGCAAGAAACGCAGAGTCCACCGAGAACGCGGATATTCTTTCTAGTGCTGATGACTTCATTTGGCCCTTTGATGGATGTCTATCGAACATCTGCACCAAATCATTAGCATGAAACAAACCCGATAATGAGAAAGAACTAGGTGCTAAACAGCATCCGAAGTACAGGCCTCGTGAGGGGACAGTTGACTCTGTCGGCAATGGAGGAGTGTTTAAAAAGCCTTTAAGGAACGGTTCCAAAAACAGAAATTTTCGATTTAACTCAGCCTTTCAGAAAAACAAATATAGCCTTGCCTGATACAAGCAAGTTACAGTATGGCTTATTAAAGTTTGACTTGAGTTCTGGCCTTTGTCTTTCTGCATTTCTACAGACTGTCAAGAAGAGGCTAGCTGGAGGTAGAATCTGCCTGGAGAGCCCCTCCCTCGGGCACTTTCTGCTCTTGGGCTCCTGACCAAGTGTCTGAAGGCTTTAGAGCATTTGTGGTCTTACACTCAATGTGTGTGTGTGAGTGTGTGTGTGTGTGTGTGTCTTTCATCTTTTCACGCAATCTGTGCAACACCTTGCTTTCTGGAGGCCGTCAGGGCTTTTTTTTTTTTTTTTTTTTAACTAAGTTGCCGAAGGAGACAAATGACATACATTTCTTTCTCTTTTTACCGAACTTTGCACCGTCTCTAGATTCACCGGATTCATCGTGACTCCGGGGACAACTCTCAGACAGGTGAGAGCTTTGGCTTTTACTCTCTGCTGAGGGGTGCCTTGTCAACCAGTTTATCATCTCTGGGGGGGGGGGAGAGGACCTGGAGTTCAAGATGACAGTTGTCACCCTAGACTGGGGATGGCTAAAATCTAAGTGCTGGCATTAGAGGGCTGGAGAGCAGAGGAACAGCAGGCATCCTCTACAATTCTTGTCTCTGGGTTTGTGGCGGCCTTCCCTCCTAAATTCCTCCCCTTCTTGTTTTCCTTTCTTGGCTAGAGATCATGTAGAGCAGATGAGCCCAGCGCGGAGTGGAGTCTAAGGCAAGGCAGGCCACCTAGGGCACAGCTGAGAACACAGTGATGGGCCACCTATGTCTGTTCCCTCTCTGAGTTGTACATGGTGACTGACTTTACAAATGGAAATAGGCTGGACACCAACCCATCTCAGCTCCTGCCTTACTCCTGCCTTAGACCCTGAACAACACTCAGATCTTTGGTTTCCTTATCTACAACATGAAAGGAAGACCCAATGACATCTACTTGTGAAAGGCCTGGGGCTATCTGACCACTGGAGACAGGGGACAGGGAATGTATTCCTAAAGCCTTGGGATGTTTTCTCCTATAAGGATGGCTGCCAACCATCAGCTTCAGCATGGGCACCTGGTCAGACCCTGGTCAGTTGCACAATCGTCCTCCTTGATTCCAGAATGATTGGATAGACAACACTTGAAGAATTCATTTGCTCTTTCTTTCAGAATTTCATTTGCAAAGTGAATAAGCTACCCCTGTTCCATTGATATGCCAGCTGAAAGAGATGCTCTGGGCTGCAGGCTATCCTCTTCCTCCTTCCTAGTATTTCCTAAGCCAGAACAGCCTTAATTGGCACAATGGTGATGCGCACACAGGCACACTTCCTCCAGTGTTTCAGCAAATTTATATCACGTTTAGAAGGTTCTACCAAAGAACTGCAGTAAGCAACCCCATGTCCCTTACGGTGCTCAGTGTGATTTTACACAGAGGAGACACAGCTAATGCTTCCAGACCCTTCATCAGCTCACAGCCTCCCTCCTGGGATGCACAGGGTCCACCGTTTATCACCCTTTGGCCTTGGCCTTCCTTCCTGGTTTTTCCAGCTTCTGTACATTATTATTCCCATTGGTACCATGGGAATAGAACTATGCAGCTTTCAGAAATGATTGTTTTACTTAAAGTACCTAGCACAGTGTCTGATGGAGAGTAGGTTCTCAGTAAGTAACTATTTTTATGGGAGGCAGGGTCCCTTTTGCCACTAAGTTCTTTTCTATGACTGAGACTTTTTTTATTGGTTATTTTATTTATTTGCATTTCAAATGTTATCCCCTTTCCCAGTTTCCCCTCCGCAAATCCTCTATTCCACCCCTCCCCCTTTTTAAAAAGATGTATTTATTTTATGTATGTAAGTACACTGTCACTCTCTTCAGACAGACCAGAAGAGGGCGTCTGATCCTATTACAGATGGTTGTGAGCCACCATGTGGTTGCTGGGAATTGAACTCAGGACCTCTAGAAGAGCAGCCAGTGCTCATAACTGCTGAGCCATCTCTCCAGCCCCTAATGATTGAGATTTTAAATTCATTCTGTGGGCTTCTATTAAGAATGAATGATGAATTCTCTCATTTAAATGACCCTCATTGGAGACAAACTTCTCCAAACTTATAACCAGTTCAGTTGCTATGGATGCTCATAATTCTATAAGATGAAATCAGGAAGAAATTATAATAGCATCTGGCTTTGAATAATCTGTAATGAATCATTTTTTGTGTGTTGTGCTAATGAACAGATGTAACTAAACAGGTAAAAACTGTAGTCTTACTGTGTGGCAGGCACTCTTCTAAGGGCCACTCCAGGATTAACGCAGGTCTTAACAGCCTCTGAGAAACTCTAATTATCTTCACTTTATAGATATTGGTACACGGAGAAGTTAAGGACATCTCCAGGGTTAGGTAGCTACTAGATGACACACTAAGCCAGAACCTGCACAATTTGGCTCTACAGTTGGTTTCTTCCATACTAGGCGATCTTGCCGGTTGTTTGTTGTTTTGTGCCACTGGTGATTCCTATGGCAGCATTGTGTGTGCATCACAGTTCTCCTGCTTGGATCTGACAGTGAGTGTAACAGCACCTGAGAGAGGCACCCCTCCCGCTGGGGCTTGGGTTGCCTTCAGGGACTTCTAGCTTATGGTTACACTTTTTTCTCATTCAGGAGTTACTCACAGAAAGCAAATGTGCCCACAGTGCACCCTTCTGAGGCCAACACCGTTATCTTGACTTGTTTTTTTTTTTTTTTTTTTTTTTTTTTTTTACACTGTGGTGCTCACGGCTGATGTGTGATTTTTGGCATCAGCCCCACACAGCATTTCAGTGTTGAGTTTCCCTTCCCATGACCTGCAGGACATGGTGACTTGATGAAACCCACTGTCAGAGAAGGCAGATGATCCTGTAGACATCTGACTTTCCGGGAATGCCCCAAACTGGTTCCAACCAGCTTCTTAATGCAAATATCTGTGAATTTCACTAGGATTTTCTTTCTGCAGAGCTTCCCTACCCAGGTGAGTGTAGACCTTTAGTCAAGATGAACCCCCAGACATTCCCTTTAAGTTTTATTTTCAGGATGACATTTTAGTTATGAAACTAACCCGCAATAAACACTGCTTCCACAATGTAGCCAAGTCCCAGAAGAGAAAGACTATTTTCCTACTGATCATTTTCTGTTGATTTTCAGAGAAAGTAGTTTCTTGGTTCTTGGATTTACTTTCTAGAGCTTAAAAAGTATTCTCATTTTCTTTGGAAAATACGGGGAAAGGTGTGAGCTCACACCACAGTACACAGAAAGCCAATCTCCTTCTGTTTCTCCTTTGAACTCCCCAGAGCCTCATTCGTTCAGACACAAGAGCAGGAGGAAAGAGTCCATTGATGTGAAATCAATATCTTCTCGGGGCAGTGATGGTAAGAAGTTTCTCAGGTTTCCTTGACCTTTTCAACGCACAGAAAATGACAGAGGGGCATGCTCAAACATTTCATCTGGGTAGGAACTCCAAGGTTTCAACTGGAATAGACTTTTCTTCCAATAAACTGAAAACATTTTAGGATTTAAGGAAATAAATTCTCTCAGCCTTCTGTGGTATTTTTCTTCTCCCTGAGGGGTCCACAGGCTGCTTCTTTCATGGCCCAGCCTGTGTCAGACCACATCACTACTCAAGCAATGCAGTTTCTATAGCCAGGCACGGTCATCCTTGGGTACTGGTGGCAAGGGCCAGGCAGCGTCCTGGCTTCCCAGTCTCAATGTACATCCATTGGCTTTTTCCTTAATGAAAGGCCAGAAACCATGAGTCACAATCTCACAAGATGCTTTGTAAGTTTAATGAATCAAGCCTAAGTAACCAAGTGGGTGTTGGGGGCGATGGGAAGTCACTCCTCTGAGTCAAGGGAGTAGGAGACAAAGAGGGGGCAGCATCTGCAGATGCACCTCATTTGGTTCCGAGGGGAAGAAGGTGTCTGGGGAGCTGCAATGCAAGACAAGGCCAGGGCAGGGTCTGGGTGGGGCTGGGCAGAGGTTGGGGGAGGGGCAGGGGCTGGGACAGGGGCTGGGCAGGGGCTGGGCAGGGGCTGGGCAGGGGCTGGGCAGGGGCTGGGGCAGGGTTGGGGCAGAAGTTGAGGCATGGGCTGTGGCAAGAGCTGTGGCAGGGGCTGGACAGAGGCTGGGCCTGGGGCAGCTGTAAGGGCTAAGGGGACAGTCAGTGCCTGTGGGAGGGGCATGATCTAGAAGGAGAAATGGAAAGGTAGAGTGGAGGACAGGACAGGCTTTCCAGTCCTTTCGGTCACATCAGAAGGACTGAGAACCAGAGAAGTGGCTTAAACAGAGAAGAACACAGAGCCCAGAGACAAAACAGGATCTTCAGAGCAGGACAGCCTGGCACGTGGCGTGTAAGGGACAGGGAGCAAGGGTCATGAGATAGGCTGAGGACACGGTGGAGAGAATGCTAGGCCCCTGAGCAGCTGTGTAGTCCCACACAGGCGAGGTGGAAATTGGGGAGCAGAGCAGAGGCAGGCAATGACTGAAACCCCAGTTTTGGAACCCTGGTTTAGGCTAAATACAGCTGAGAAGTCCCCTCATAGATGAGGCCTTGCTCTTCTAAGGCCTCCTTCCCCACAACTCAGTCAGTCTGACCATCTCATGTCTCTGCAGGGCTGACCACTCAGTCCCCACAAACACAAAAGGTGCTCTGTTGGCAGAGGGCTTGGCAGGCCCCACTCCACAGGGGCATCGTCCTCCCATCTCTGAAGCAGGCCTGACCTCTAGGAAGCCCCACAGGGAAGGTTAAAAATGTTGATGAAGACAAACCTTTAAAGGAAAGCTTCTACCCTTTGAATCTTAAACCATATCTAAGAGTCACCTACTCGAGAGAAAGAAAGAAAGAAAGAAAGAAAGAAAGAAAGAAAGAAAGAGAGAGAGAGAGAGAGAGAGAAGAGAAAAGAAAGAAGAAAAGAAAGGAAAGTAAAAGAAAAGAAAAGAGAAAAGAAAAGAAAAGAAAAGAAAAGAAGGAATTTTTAAATGAGTTTGTCCCAGTTAGAGCTGGAACTATCCAGTCCTGAGCATCATGAACCTAACGACTGAGGAAGGAACAAGGCTGATCCAGCTCGCTAGTTCATACTGAGACACTTAATCTCCTGTCCTGTCATGGGGCAGGACCCATTCATGTATCCTGTGGCTCTGGGAGGAAAGAGCAGGGCTACCTGAAAGGGCTTCAGTGACCCATGGGATGGGGCAGGGAGTCCTGTGACGTCACTGGGATGCAGGATGATGCCTCAGGATCTACTAGTCCTCGTTGACTGCCCCTGTGGGGTGGGGCCTGCCAAGCCCTCTGCCAACAGAGCACCTTTCATGCTTGTAGGGACTGAGTAGTTAGCCCTGTAGAGACATGAGATGGTCAGACTGACTGAGTTGTGGGGAAGGAGGCCTTAGAAGAACAAGGCCTCATCTATGAGGGGACTTCTCAGCTGTATTTAGCCTAAACCAGACCACCAGCACCAGATAAGACTGTCCTGCCTTCTCTTTAGCGCCAAGCCTACAGAATCGCCGCTACCCCTCCATGGCCAGGATCCACTCCATGACCATTGAGGCTCCCATCACAAAGGTGAGTGACAGCTGTGACCTCCACTGTGTGGCCAGTGTCAGACTGACCTAGAGCTATAGTCTACGGACAGCAGAAATAAGGCTGAGTGGGGAATACAGAATATACCCAAACACATAATAAACAAACACATGGTTACACAATGCAGTCAGTGTGGTGGAGGCAGCCATGCAAAAGCCCTGGGAGAGAATAAGAGAAGGGCTAGAAGCAGGCTGAGTGAGAGGGTGGTCAGGAAAGCTTTCAGTAGAGAGGAAGTCGTGTTCAAAGCCAAACTTAAGCTGAGAATCACATTGGTCAGAGGGAGACTTCAGGGACAGGAGCAGCAAAGACCAGTCTAGAGAGGTTCCACCAAAGTGAGACAGAAGCCAGGGAAGCTGGGTGGGGTGATTATGGCGGGGCTATGTTGGTTCAATTCATTCTGGCCACTTGGACCAGAAATAAGGTGATTTGTGTCTTATGTGTAGCAAAAGCCTTTGTAGGAGGTTAGGTAGATGTGGCCTGGTCGAGTCCAGATGTCCCTGTAAAGAATTCAGCCACCACGCTACTGGTAGGAGGTGGCATGAGTGTAAGAGAGGAGGCCATTTGGAGGCTTTCTGCAGTTCCAGGGAGATGATAGTAGCAGTTTGACTAGCATCGAGGGAGCTATGGTAGAGGTGGAGAGAAAGAAATGATTGGAAAATGTCTGAGGGAAGAGTCATTTAGACTTGCTGAATGCAGGGGTGGCAAGCAGAACAGGTTTTGAGTAGAAGAGCCCTTGTCTTCAGCCTCGGGGAGAACAGCTTGTCTTTGGTGTTGTTACTATTTGCTTGCTTTGTGAGGAGGGGACTAAGGCCAGGGGGCGATTCTAGGCACATAGGATATTATAGTAGGCGAGTCAGGAAGGCTTTGGAAAGTCTCCAAGTCAGGGGTCTAGAAGGTAAACTTGGAAATCTCATAATGGATTGGGTGGGATCAGAGCCATGGAAATGAGAATCATTTCTGGAACGACCATACAGTGAGAGGGTCCCAAATCTGTCTCCGAGGAACTCCAACCCATGAAAGAGAGATAGGGCAGGTCGTCAGCAAGGGATCCTGGGAATCAGAGTCCTCACACGGGATGCCGTGGGACCACGTGGGCATGCTTCAGAGAGAGGCTCTCTTCTCTGAGTGGTGTGTGGTTGGTCACTGGATTCTTCTGAATATGTCTGACTACCGAGAGGTAAGTAGTATCTTAATGTCCTCGAGTTCATTCCTTCTCTTCATTGCTTCTTTAGGTTATAAATATAATCAATGCAGCTCAGGAGAACAGCCCAGTTACAGTAGCAGAGGCCTTGGACAGAGTCCTAGAAATTTTACGGACCACAGAACTGTATTCCCCTCAGCTGGGAACCAAAGATGAGGATCCCCACACCAGTGACCTTGTTGGGGGCCTGATGACTGTAAGTGACAAGAAAACCCAGGAGTGAAGGGTGTTGGCTAAACACCCACAAGAATCCATCCTCACAGTGTGCTGTGGCCTTGGGCAGCAGGAGCATGCGGGGGATAAATGGGCATCAACTCCGGTGGGTGGCTGGAGGCAGCTGTGCTGATTTCTTTATGGTCATATCTAAGATGCTTATCTTTCCACTGCCTGACTAACCATGGAAAGAGCCTCGAGAAGTCCTATTATAAGCAGGGCGACAAAACTGCCGGGCGACGGAGGGCCAAACATCCAGAGAGGGGCTGAACTGGTTCCTGCTTCTGGTTCTTCTCTTTGTGAATTAGAAGGTGGGGTTGAAGGTTGTAGCTATATTTCCTTGGGCATCATTGGACCTATTCAGTTAGCCCTCCTAATAGGTGAGTTCTGTTTCTTATTAACTCAACCAGCAGAATGAGAGAGAGAGAGAACAAACTTGAGAGAGAGGGCAAAGAGAGTATATGCTTGCACTAGGCATGACACATACATACACCTATGATATCAGCATTCTAGGAAGCTGAGGCAGAAGAACTGTGGGTTTGAAGTCAGCTTGAGCTGCACAGTAAAACTCTGTGGAAGGGAGGGAAGGAGGGAGGGAAGGGAGGGAGGGAGGGAAGAAAGGAGAGGGGAAGGAGGAGATAAGGAAGGAGAGATGGGGAGGGAGGGAGGGAGGGAGAGAGAGGAGGAGAAAGAAAAAAGGGAAGAGATGGAAGGAGGAAGGGAGGGGTACATTTGTATGGAACATGTGCATGCATTTGCACTATTGGATATTATAAACAACCCCAAAATGATACACTGAAGGGTGTGCATTTATTACATGCAATTATGGTGCCATCTTGCGGAAGACATTTAAGCTCCCTTGGGATTCCTAGGCCAGGATGGTTGTGTAGTTAAGCCCCCAAGATGACTCCAAGGCATGAGTGTAATGAAAGGGTGTGCCCCTAGGTGATAGCTGTTCCCAAACTCCTACTGACAGAGAAGTTCATGGGCAGGTTCTATGTCTAATCATACAAAGCAGAACAGAGCCATTTGGGCTCAAATCGAGGACTGTGCCTGGCAGTGATCAGAGGCATACTAGGTTATGGACCTGAGGCTAGTGTCTAAGGTCCACCCTACTGTGCTGTGCTCTTTTGGCTTTGAATGTCACCATCAGCAAGTGAAGCAGCCAAGTCCAGCTTTCTGTCATGTGTCTCCTCAGAGGCTGAGCTGGGAGGATTCTCTAGTAAAACATGGCCCGGTGCTATCCTGGTCTCTGCAGATGTCTTTTTCTAGCCAGCCTCCAAAGGCTGAGCTGACTGGCTGTGCAGTCCATTCTCACTGGCGCTTTGGGCAGCCTCCTGCTGTTCCTGGCCCATAAGCTGGCACTAGCTAGCCCATTCCAATACAGAATTAGCCTCAGTTTCTGGAGGGATCATAAGGGGCAGTCCCTTCAAGGTCACAACCAGGGGACTCTGAGTCCCAAAACAAGCCATCACCTCCACCTTTCCCACCACACCCCATCCCCAATGTATCATCTTGTGCTTCCGGGTCCAGAGAGGCTAGGAGGCATCAGTGTGGGACTCTGCCTCATTTGGCTATGGCTTGGGAAGTGAATTAAAACAAGAAATGTCCATCTGCTGCAGAGGCGTGACAGCTGTTGCTGGGGTCACTTACCTGCTCATCTGTTTCTGAAGATTAAGATCTTTACATAAAGATCCAAGGTGTCCTTCATTAATTAATACTACTTTAAACTTCTTTTCTGGGGTTAGGCCATTCTAAGTGACTTTTACACAAAGAGTTAAATAACGAGGGACTCGGGCACAGACACAGAGGTAAGGAAACAGATCAGAGAGCATCCAATTTAAGCTCACAAGCTAGCAAATGGCAGGGCACTGAAATTTCTGTCCACTTTTGCTCTCATGGTCATAACTTGGTCATGACCAGGACAAAAGCAGTTAAAAAGGAAGTGTTTCTGCCTGCAGTTTCACAAGTGTCAGTCCGTGGTGTGCAGGGAGCAGGGTGAGCAGTGACAGGCAGGGGTCAGAGCATGATAGAGTCCTTAAGGACACACCCAGGGACCTTCCTTCTCCTGCCTGCAGCCAGCCCCTCTGCACAATTCTGCTACCTCACAGCAGTTTCTATAGTTTACATTCAAAATTTTGCATGTGTCAATGCACTGAGTCCATGGTTAGGTCAGAGCCCCCTGATCTACTTAGCTCTGGGAAGGCCTCAAAGACACTTACAAACAGTGTTTTCCTGATAGGTCCCATAGCTCTCCATCCATGCACGTTGACAATCAGGATCACCCACCACACTTTCAAAACCTCAGTTCCAGAAAGGCTCCTCTCAAAGCTTCACAGCAGAAAACTCAGTTAAGAAGGTTTTCCTCCCCAAATATGGCTCTAAGACGTTTCACAGGGCACATCTGAGGACGTAAAATGTCTCAGTACTGAGAGCCTTTGGACAACATCAAAATCACACAGACCATCCCTGCGACTGCATCTGTGTGGCTTCACGATGGCAGGAGAGAGAGAGTAGCTGTGAGCACTGAGCCAGCTCACTGCTCAGGTGTGAGGCTGCAGTGCTGGTGACCACTCCCCCCTCTCCACCCCCCACCCGGGACTAGCACTATGAAAGGAAGAGCATCCCCCATCTCTTAGCCGCTGCTGCTACAATTTCACTTGGAACTTTGTCTCGCTCACTTGGAACTTTGTCTCGCTCACTTGGAACTTTGTCTCAGCCTGGAGTTGCAGCCAGCTGGGTTAGGCAGGGATCAGCCTCTGGCTGAGGAGAGAGGATAAGAGAATGACAATGGGTATGAATCATGCGGCTAATAGTGTGTCTTTCTTCCAGGATGGCTTGAGGAGACTGTCAGGGAACGAGTATGTGTTTACAAAGAGTAAGTGTTCCAGTGTCACTTGTTACCGACAACCCCTCTTCAGCCTGTGCCACCCCCAGATGGTGAATATTCCACAAGGGTCTTGGTGGTACCTCCAGCTGGCATCAGGACTTTATTCCTCTCAAGAGTGTACATTTAAAGCTAGACCCCTGACTAAAGTCATTTCTCAGAGCCCTGCTAAATAAGGGTTCCTATTCTCCATATGTTTAAACAGGCCTTAGAGTTATTTCTGTTTATGGTCTTGAGATTTCAAGATACAAGAAGAGCCCCAGTGATAAAAATCTTCCTACCAATGGGAGTTGGGGATTTTGTTTCTCATGGCAACCCTAAAGATAACGAGATGCTCAAGACACTGGAGAACCCGAACCTAACTTGCCTCCTCTACCCCCAGATGTGCACCACAGTCACAGTCACCTCTCGATGCCCATCACCATCAATGATGTCCCCCCAAGTATCGCCCAGCTCCTTGATAATGAGGAAAGCTGGGACTTCAACATCTTTGAATTGGAAGCCGTTACACATAAAAGGTATGTGGCATCTCTGGATGAGAGCTAGGCTGTGCTCAAGGCCTTCATATCTAGGAACTCAGATGGAATTCCGTGTCCTGAACATACTCTTGTATGGAGAGGATATGTCTGTGGGTAAGGTCCAGGGTCAGCGCGCACTTCCTCACATCTCCTTCCTTTGTGCCCATGAGCCAGGAATTCTGTCTTCTCATCCTTTCTACCTTACAAAAACAGATTGGCAGTCAGGTTTAGGGGTGCATTTCAGCAACTTGGGAGACTGAGGTTTGAGCTCAGGAAATCTAGACTAGCCTGGGCAACAAAAATTCATTTTTTCTATCTCCCTCTTCTCCTTTCCTCCCTCCTTGCCTTTGCCATACAGACATGGGATTTGATAGCACTGTAGATTTTCTTTGAGTCCACTCTGTCTGCAGGGCAAAGAGTTCTTTTTGTCTTAGGAGAAGACTTACCTCTTCCTGGGATGATGGTCTGTGGTGTATAAATGATTCCTCTATAAAGTAATATCACTCTAAGTGAGGTGACTTTGCTGGGATGACCCACACCATTCATTTTGCCCTTGGGCTCTTCTTACAGGCACAAAGGATGTATAGAACGTGTGTGTGGAAGCAGAGGTGGATGGAGGCCAACTGAGGCTTTCTGACTTAACAGATAATCTAAAATCAACCTGATCCATCCCAGGCTCCTAGTTGCAAAGTGGGGCTGGTTAAGCAGTACCAGTGTTTCTGGGCTGCAAGCATGTTGAATGATTGCACACATAAAAGTCCCTCTGTTCTCTACTGCCATTAAAGAAAGCACTTTCTGGGCCACTGATGGAACCGGTGTTTGTTTCCTGTTTTCAGGCCACTTGTGTACCTGGGCTTAAAGGTCTTCTCTCGGTTTGGAGTATGTGAATTTTTAAACTGTACTGAAACCACTCTTCGGGCCTGGCTGCAAGTGATTGAAGCCAACTACCACTCCTCCAACGCCTACCACAACTCCACCCATGCTGCCGATGTACTGCATGCCACGGCTTTCTTCCTTGGAAAGGAAAGAGTGAAGGTAGATTTCAGATATCACAGTCTGGCTGTGTGCTAGGGTGGAGATTCAAGAACTCAGTCTCTCTCTTTCTCTCTTTCTTCCTTCCTTCCTTTCTTTCTTTCTTTCTTTCTTTCTTTCTTTCTTTCTTCCTTCCTTCCTTCCTTCCTTCCTTCCTTTCTTCCTTCCTTCCTTCCTTCCTTCCTTCCTTTCTCTCTCTCTTTCTTCCTCTCTCTCTCTCTTTCTTCCTCTCTCTCTCTCTTTCTTTCTCTCTCTCTCTCTCTTTTAATGTATGTGAGTACACTGCCACTGTCTTCAGACACACACCAGAAGAGGGCATCAGATCCCATTACAGATGGTTGTGAGCCACCATGTGGTTGCTGGGAATTGAACTCAGGACCTCTGGAGGAGCAGTTAGTCCTCTTAACTGCTGAGCCATCTCTCCAGGCCCCAAGAACTCAATCTTAGTAAATACATTAGATAAATAGCAATTTGACAAGACGGCTTCTTATTGTTGTTATAAAACTGGTTGTTAGAGACTCAGAACTTTCTACTAGTTCTCTGTTCTCTTGAAAATGCTCACAAGTTTATCTTTGGTCCTGACTTCTGCAGCTGCTCCACGAACCCAGGCGTAACTGTTCACCAGCTCTGGGAAGGGGAGTCACAGGACAGAGCTTAGTTTAAAGAACATTGTAGGTGGGGCTGAAGGTTAAGCTTTAGTGTCAGAATTTGGCCATTATACATTCCTAATGGGACCCACCCAGCTTTCTCCTGCCTGAGGGGCAGATGTGCACTCTGCGTGGGCGGGAGTGTGGGTGTCAGAGACTTTTGCCTAATTGTAACTCTCTGCAGCTAGTCTTATGCAGCTTTCAGTGTTGTTGTGACAAGTGCTGATTTTGGGGTGGCCCTACACACCTCCGAGGGTAACCTGGGAGGTTCCCTTGCCCTCCTCCTCACCTAACATCACTTATGCAGCGAAGCACCTTTGCTACGACTTAAACTAAAGCGTAAAGTTTAGGACTAGGGAGTGTCACTGAGATACAGCATGTACCTAGAACACACAAGTCCCGGATTTGATTCCCAGCACTGCTGCCCCCCCACACATACACAAAGATGCTCTTAGAAGACATTCTGTCGAGACTGCACACACATGAATCTGTGGATACTGCCACTACTAGGTTATCCTCTTGGAACAGAGGTAAGGGATTGAGACTATGATACATAAGCATGGGGGGAGGGTAGGTAAAAGGAATAGAAATGGGTAGAGGGACCTTAGATTTGCCAAAAACTCATTCTGGCAGTTCGACAAAACATCAAAGGAAGTAGTCCAAGGATAACGCTTTTGAAGATTTTAAAAAAAGAAGGGAAAAACCGATCACTGCACTAGCCTGTGCTATAATGAGCATCTGTCTGAGCCACCTCCGAATCTCTGCTATGGTTCTAACATGTGAGATGAGACAGCAGAGGTCTCATGGCTGGCTGAGCAGAGCACCTGGGGCATTAGCACCCGACCAGACTGATCCTGCGCAACCCCCACCCCCCATTTGTAGCTGAAGTGACATCATTAACAGACCTCTAGGAAAACCCAGATGAGGTTTGCAACAATCTAGAGGTCCTGTCACAATCATCTCCCTGACCCTCCCCCATCTAAATTTAGGTTTTTTTCCTCGGAGCCCCACTAGTGTACTGGGTCTGAAATTCTCGATCAGCCTTCGAAACAAAATTCTGACTAATTGCAACCCACTTACAATTCAAAATATGTCTTCTGACTCCAGCAGCTCCTGCCAGGAATTCAGAATGGAACCTGGGAGACTTGGGCTGTCTGAGGTCAAGTTCAGCCCAAGTTCACTGGTCAGTCCACCACGACCAGTTCACTGCTGTGAGCCCTTTCCATTAGACCTCCTGCCCTGATGAAGACAGTCAGGAAACCGTGTCCTTACCTCTTATTTGAATCATCAGTCTCTCTGATTTCTCTCAAATATAATCTGTGGGTTCTGGGAATTGATGCTGCCTGCATGCTAAGTGCATATTCCACCACTCACTTCCACTCCCGATGCCAAGGCTACGATTAATTTTTTTTAAATGTATTCTCTAAAATATTTCATCCAGTATACTTTACTCATATTCTTTCCTCTTCCCCAACTCCTCCTATAATCTCCCCCACCTCCCCAATCGTCCAACTTCATGTTCTCTCTCTCTCTCTCTCACAGACAAAACAACAACAGAACATGGAGTCCAATTTGTGTTGGCCAACTACTTCTAACCATGGCTTGCCCCCGAGAGTGTGACTGATATTCTCATTCCCAGTGCACTGGGGGGAACTAATTTTTCCTTTCCTGGCAGCTATCAGTTGTGAATACCTTCCTAGGAAAGGTATTTTTGTGTCCACACCCCGCCCCCCGCCCTGTGCTGACATTTTGTCTGGATTGAGCTTGTGTGGGTGTTGTACAAGATGTCCCAGGCTCTGAGTTCCTATGTCCATCTTCCAGTTATGTCTGGAAGGCATTCTTTCCTTAAAGTTATCTACACCTCTGACTCTTCAGATCTCTCTGCCTCCTTTTCAGTAGAGACTTGAGTCATGAGTGTGTGTGTGTGTGTGTGTGTGTGTGAGTGTGTGAGTGTGTGTGTGAGTGTGTGTGTGAGTGAGAGAGAGAGAGAGAGAGAGAGAGAGAGAGAGAAAGAGGGGGGAGGGAGAGAGAGAAAGGGGGGAAGGGAGAGAGAGAGATTTAGGGCTGAGTGCTACAAAGGCTCCCACTCTCTGTACACGGTGCAGTTGTGAATCTCTATGTTAATTACCTTCTACTGCAGAAAGAGGCTGGATAGAGGCTGGATGGTGCACTGATCTATGGATATCGCAATATGTCCTCAGGAATTATTTTATTACTATGTGCCTTTAGCAGAATAATAGGAGTAGGCTTCCCATCAGAGCATGTGATCTATCTAGTCCAGGGTTCTCAGCCTCATTAACAGTGTCATACACGCATCCCATCTTATGGATAGAGCAATAAAAAAGTGGTTGGTTATTCCCACAGCGTGCACCACTATTGTACCAGCAGGTGTGTCCTGCCAGGAAGGGTCACTATTGTTGTTCCCAGTGGGGTGACATTGACGGTTACTTTTCTCCTAACCCCTAAATACACATATAAGGCACGAAAGCCAGCTCCCACGCGTAAGAGGAAATACGGAGTGCTTGTCTTTCTGGATGCGATGCTTCTGGTTTCATCTATTTGCCTGCAAATTCCACTTTTCTTAACATCTGAGTAATATTCTATTATGTAAACATGCCACACTTTTATTATCCATTTGTCATCAGGTAGGCATTTAGGCTATCTCCAATTTCTGGGTATTATGAATAGAGCAACGATGACCGTGGATGAGCAAATATCTCTGTAGTAAACACTAGACTTCTTTGGGTATATGCCCAGGAGTCATATAGCTGGACCTTTGTCAGAATGTCTATTTTTAGCCTTTTGAGGAACCTCCACACTGATTTCCATAGTGACTGTGCAAGTTTAGACTTCCACCAGCAATAAATAACTGTTCCCCTTCTCCCACCCCTCACTCCCATGAGCTGTCGTTTGTTTTGAGCCTGGCCACTCTGACTGGGGTAAGATAAAATATCAAAGCAGTTTTACTTTGCGTTTCCCTAAGAGTTAAGAGTGTTGAATATTTTTTAAAAAATGTTTCTGAGTTATTTGTGATTTAAGTCTTAAGATTCTGCTTAGCTCTGTCCTGGTTAGGTTTTGTCAACTTGACACAAACCTTGACATATCCGGGAAAAGGGAATCTTAATTGAGAACATGACTCCATTAGATTGCCTGTATGAGGTCTGTAGTGCTCTTTCTTGATTGGATGGAGGTAGGCCCATCCCATGGGTGGCAGCCACCTCTGGATAGGTGGCCATAGGTTATGTGGAAGATTGCTTATTCCTTGGGTATTCTATATAAAACTATATACAACATATAAGAAAACAAGCTGTACAAGCCACGGAGAGAAAGCCAGTAAACAGTGTCCCTCCATGGCCTTTGCTCCTGTTCCTGCCTTAAGTCTCTGCCCCAACTTCCCTTGTGATGGGGTATGACCTGAGTGTTATCAGGTAAATGCTTTCTTCTCCCAAGTTTCCTTTGGTCAGTGTCTTACCTCAGTAATAAAAATCCTGTAGCACAGAAGTTTCATGCTACATTTAAAAACTTGGGTTGTTTTCTTATGTTCAAGTTTGTTTAGTTCTTTCTGTATTATAGATGCTTCCACGTGTATAAATAACAGTTTTTTTTCCATTATGTATACTGCCTCTTCACATGGTGGTGGCCTTTGCTACACAGAAACTTCATGAGGTTTTATTAATTTTTGGTCTTAATGCCTATTCTGTCAGAGTCCTGTTCAGAAAGTCCTTTCCTGTACTAAGGAGATCAACCTACTTCCTACTTTCTCTTCTATCAGACTTGAGGGATCAGGTCCTCTTTTGAGGTCCTTGGTCCATTTGGAGTTGGGTGAGGTGAAGGTCTCTTTGCATTCTTCTGCATGCAGTCATGCAGCTTGACCAGCACCATGTGTTGAAGATAGTATCTTTGCTCAAGTGTGTATGTCAGGTGTTCATAGGTATGTGAGCTTATGTCCAAGTCTTCAATTTAATTCCACTGATCCACATGTCTGAGTTTATGTCAATACCATGTTACCATGTTACTATAGCTCTGTAATACAGCTTCAAACCAGGAATGGTGAGATTGCAAGCAGTTCTTTTATTGTTCAGGATTGTGTTACTGTCTTGGGATTTTTGTTTCCACTTGAAGCTTAAGATTATATCTTCAATTCTATAAAGAATTGTGTTGGGATTTTAATGAGGATTGCACTGACTCTACCAATTGCTTTTAGTAGGGTAGCCATTTCCTCAACATTAATTCTACCAGTCCATGAGCATGGAAGACCTTTCCATCTTCTGGTATCTTCAGTTTCTTTCCTCAATGTCTTAATGCTTTTCTTACACAAGTCTTTCATGTGCTTGGTAAGTTATTTCACATATTTTTGAAACGTTTTGTTTCCCACATTTCTTATCTCAGTGTGTTTGGCATTTGTATACAGGAAGGCTTCTGATTTGTGTGTTAGTTTTATATCCAGCTACTTTGACCAATGTTTTTATCAGCTGTAGAAGCTGCCTGGCGGTTTTTAGGGTCTTCTGTGCATTACAACCATATCACCTGCAAAAGCATCCTCTAGCGTCTTCCTTTTCTGTTGGTATCCCCTTGGTCTCCTTCAGTTGTCTAATAGCTCTAGCTAAGACTTCAAGAACTATATTGAACAGGTGTAGAGTAGACATTCATGTCTTGCTTCTGAGTTTTGTGGAAATGCTTTGAATTTCTATCCATTTATAATGATGTTGGCTGTGGGCTTGTTGTAAGTTGCCTTTGTTTATTGAGATATGTCCCTCATGTCCTGTGGTGGTTAGTGGAGAGAAGGAGGGAAGGAGGGAGAGAGGGAGGGAGGAAGAAAGGAGGAAGAGGAAGAAGAAGAGGAGGAGGAAGAGAGAGAGGGAGGGAGAGAGTGACCCCGTAAACGTGCAGCTAGTAAAAATCTCTGGACATGGAGACGCCTGCATCATTCTTTTCTTTACCAAGAGAAATTGATCTACAAGACACAGAATGGCTCCAGCCTAACTCAGCCCTTCCAGCCCGGTCTTATGCAGTCAATTTGGTCTAGATCATAAACACAGTGCCAGCTGACCAGGCCTCTCTGCTTGCAGTAGGTTTCAGGATGCTCTCAGGAAACTTTGTAAGCTGGCTGGGCCAAGCCAAGATTCCTACCAGCCCTGTGACATGATTCAAGATAGAAGTGACTCCCTTCCTGGATAGAGACAACATTCAAGAAAGTCCCACTATAACACCAAGTCAGCACTGACAGGGACTGCCCCAGGGCCTGGGATGGCATCAGCAGCACAGGCCTGAGCTTCAGGCTGTCTTCCTTACCTAGTTTTCCCTCCCACAGAACTATGAGAGCAAGCTGGAAACACTGTAAACCTTATCTAGTAAATCTTCCAAGTCTTCCTCGAGGCCTACCTCCCTCTTCCTTCACTGTTCACCCCTTGGCTCGATTAGCTCCCTCAGTAACTTCATCTGGACTCCCTGCCTGGACTCCTCTCCTTTACTGCATGTTGCCTGCTCTCCTGTTGCTTATCCACAATACTTCAGCAATAAAAATCACTTTCTTAGGAAAGCTGTCATTGGCAATTCTGTAGACCTTTGTTGGCCAGTTTGGTAGTTGTCTTAGGGTTTTACTACTGTGAACAGACACCATGACCAAGGCAAGTCTTACAAGTCTTTTAAGACAACATTTAATTGGGGCTGGTTTACAGGTTCAGGGGATCAGCCCATTATCATCAAGGCAGGAACATGGTAGCATCCAGGCAAGCATGGTGCAGGAGGAGCTGAGAGTTCTACCTCTTCATCTGAAGGCTACTAGTAGAAGACTGACTTGCTAGGACAAAGCCCACACCCACAGTGACATACCCATTCTAACAGAGACACACCTACTCTAACAAGGACACAATTCCCAATAGTGCCACTCCCTAGGACAAGCATATACCAACCATCACAGTAGTCGTTAACCATACACAGCTACTGAATAAAGCTGAGGAGGTCCTCCATCGCACTGGCCATAGGCAAGCGTTCAGGAGCTGTATATAATAGGCTTTGTCTGCATTCCACAGAGGCAGTGCACTCCCATCACCACATGATGGTCAGCGATCAGTGCTGCCCTGCTCTGCCCAGCCCCATGGTTACACTCTCGGGAAGTTGGGACTCTTTTTATCTAATCTCACCCATTAGTATCTATCACTGCTTCATCTCTGGTGCTGTGCACAGTACCTGACGCCTTTAGGCATCTGACATGGAATGAATTCATAATACAGTGTCTTACATAACACCCCATCTGCCAGCTTTCTACTAACTTACTGGCTAAGAAGAATACTTGCTGTCATTTGAGCTCAGCATTAGCATAGTGAAGGTCTGGTGAGTTTCTCTAAGCCTTTGCTGCCTGTGAGCCCAGCCCCTGCATTTCTTGATAAGCTTTCCATCTTGCCTCTGCCTCACTGCCAAGCTCCAGTTACTGTCCCATTCATCCTGTGAGCTAGCTGTGCTATTTACAACTGGCCCTCCAATATGCCTGCAGAAGCTGATGTGTAAGGAATATCTGTGATGCCGGCTACTTTCCATGCATCATGGCAGAGCGTCACAGCATCAATTCAAAAGACCTGCTTGGCTTCTTTGTCAAAGAACCAGCAAACAGACTATAGACAGTTCAGGTGTTGTAGCTTCTGTGTTCTCAAGAGAATACACAGCACAGGACAGTGCCACCGTGTGCCCAAGGCTACCTTTCTGCTAAGACTAGGAGGAAACCGAAAGGAAATTCCAAAGGTTCCAGCCCCAAGCCCTTCTCTCTCCAAGAGACAGAGATGGATGCTGGTGTCTAGAAGCCTGTGAATAATGTTCTGTATCCTCCCCCTCCCCCAGGGAAGCCTGGACCAGCTGGATGAGGTGGCTGCTCTGATTGCTGCCACAGTCCACGACGTGGATCACCCCGGAAGGACCAACTCTTTCCTGTGCAACGCCGGCAGCGAGCTCGCTGTGCTCTACAATGACACTGCAGTCTTGGAGAGTCACCACACAGCCCTGGCCTTCCAGCTCACAGTCAAGGACACCAAGTGCAACATTTTCAAGAATATTGACAGGTTTGGCGTGATTGGGCTCCCGGGGCTAGGTCTGTGAAGCTAAAAATGAAGCTGAGTTTTCTCTGGTTTCTCTGGATAGATGGGAATGAAACAGTGGCTCTTCACTGTATCAGGTTATAAACCAGCTTTGCCCATCTGAACTTTTCAGACTGCCTTTCCTGCTCTAAAAAAAATCTCATTTAGCCTTCAGTAAGTCCATAAAAATAAATGTTTGTTATGCACTGAAAAGCACTGCCTAAATGTTGATGGCCTCACTAACAAGTCTATCAAATATTTTTATCTTCCTCCCTGTGGCTCAAAGACAATGTATAATCCTGCATTTCCAGCTGAGTTTGGGCTAAGCATCCATCCCCATGAGGAGGTCCCAGTGAGGATGCTGGGAATGAGACAGGTTTCCTTCTCACAGAGAGAGATGCTCTCAGAACATCTGCAAACAGCACCGTGATGTGACGTGGTGGAACAATTCTTACCTGCTAACAACTGTGTGGTCAGGCTACGGCTATTTCCTATACCGCACCAGCAAGCTGCTGAGCAGAGTCCTGGGCAAAGGCCTGGTGGTCGCTTGGGCCTCATGACACTGTCTACATGAACTTACCAGTTTAGGCTCTAGAAAAATCTCTATGGTTACAGAGAGCGGTTGTTCTAATTCAGACTTAAGTTCTAGCGTATCAAGCTGGTTTGCTTAGCTCTTCATTCAGTCTCTTAGAGTTAGTACATGATAGGGGTTTTCTGATAACCTTGAGCTGTTGTTCCAACCACTGCAAACATCAGACATTTACAGGTTACAGGATTATGTGAAAGGAAAATCTCCCTCAGCACCATCGGAAGAGATTGGCAGTTCTCTCCAGTAGGAACCGGTCTACACAGGGCACAGTCAAACCTCAGCAGACTGCCACTTTGTTTCTGTCCCTTCCACTTCCTTGTTCCAGTGTTTTCACAGGAAGGGATGGAAACTACCATTCGAAACAGTTGCTTGTCACATGATGTGCACTTTCATTTCTCTTAGCATGGCTGTGCAGAAGAGTCAGCTGTCACTGGAGAACGTGGAGTGGCATCAACATGGGCTTACTGGGGGGCGGGGGCTGAGCGGATGGAGTCTAGGATTAGCAGTCACTTGACTCTGACCCCTTCTGTCCTGGGCTGTGGGGAGGCAGAGCATCAGGGCACTTCTGACTTGGGCATGGTGTGAGCAGGGAACTTTGTCCTCTTATTATTTAGGAACCACTATCGAACGCTGCGCCAGGCTATTATCGACATGGTTTTGGCTACAGAGATGACAAAACACTTCGAGCACGTGAACAAATTCGTGAACAGCATCAACAAGCCACTGGCAGCTGAGGTAAGGGCTCCTACGTAATGAGCGAGTGCAGTGTGCTTCTGGGAGAGCAGAGGTGAGCGAGCCTGTGTAGTGAGATACTGGCGCGTGTCTCTCCCAGAGCCTGCTCTGGCACCGAAGCATTTTCTGCCTCTCCAGCGTGAGGTGATTATCAGCCTGGAGCTGGGGAAGGAGAGGAGGCTGGCAGCTGCCCACTGCAATCCCTCAGGCAGGCCCTGAGACACAGTGCTAGACGGAGGAGCCCCGGTGAGCAGGATGAATAGGGTGTGGCAGGAAGACCTATTCATTTTCACTTCTGTTCCTGGACTCATAGGATCTCAAAGCTAGGGAATGCTTTACAGAACCTGGCTCTTGCCGGTGGTATCATCAAAGTGAACCATATATTAGTTCTTTTTTATTGCTGCGATAAAATCTCTCATGAAAAGCAAGTCGGGGAAGAAAAGGTTTATTTGTTCTCAGTCAGTGTTTCCTGGAGGGGAGTTAAGCAAGACCTCAAGACCAGGAGTCTGAAGGCAGAAATGCTGCTACTTCATGCAGCACTAATTCTGACCGGGAACTCACTCCCAGCCAAGGAAGTATGGCAGACACCATGGAGGGAGGAAGGAAGCTCACGGACACGTTCACCAGTTCGCGCTTAGCCACTTTCCTTATAGATCAAAACCAGTTGTCTGGGGATGCTGCCATCAATAGGTTGATCTTCCCACAACAATTAACACTCAAGACAATCCCACAGAGATGGGCCTACATAGGCTGATCTGATCTGGGCAATCCCTCAACTAAGACTCCCTTCCTGGAAGAGCCCATGATATTGTCAAATTGATAATTAAAGCTAACTGTGTGACTAAAAAAACAAAAATGTAAGCTTTTTTTCTTTTTTTATAAATGCATCATGTTCCCCCCCCAATAAAAAATACAATAAAAAGAGACAAAATAACATTGAAAATCTGTAGGGAAGTATGGAGGACCTGAAGAAAATAAGAAGAATATGTTCAAAATATACAAAATGTTTTTTTTAAATAAAAATTTTAAAAAGAGAGAAGTTTACCATGAACCTCACTTATGCGCCTTACGACTCTGGGCTTTAGAAATAAGACAGAATGTTCACCCTTTACTAACATGAAATTGGCTGTCTCCTCGGAAACCATAAGTGTGTTCCATAGCTCCTGAAAGGCATAAGTTTCCAGTCCTGTAAAAGGTAGAATAAATGTTCTGAAGGTAACTTGATGATCAGTAAGGACGCTGGCTATAGAACCCATCACATGACCAACCTAGGGAGAGGAAGATTGCCAGCTCATCCGTGTTGATCCCCATCTCCCACGGATGCCATCACACAAGCCAGGGGTTTCCTCCTGGCAGAGGTAGAGAGGAACAAATAAGTATCTTGACGTTTTGAGCATAAAACTACACAGAATGACTGAGTTTGGAATTGAGACAGTCATCTCTTCATACCTCCAATTCTGTTTGAGATTTACTGCCCGACACATGGTCTGCAGTAAACAATACCTTCTTAGGGTGTTGGGAAAACAGCGTCTAGAACTGTCTTCCCTCAGGAGTCCAATAAAGAGGACCAACCTCACAACAAAATCCCACTACACGTCAGGCTGTCTTTCAGCTTGGCCCAGCTCTGGAGAGCTAATTAACGGCTTCATACAAACCCATGGTGCCTCTTGGAGAGGATAGTTCTCCAGGCTCTGTGAAATTGGTGTGAATGCATACATACAGACCTGGTTCCATGCCCTGGGCCACTGGCATTCCCCCAGTAGGTACATAGCACTGCATAACCATGTCTTCAGAGACTGCCGAACACACATCCTCTTGCATTTTGGCCCAAATATCCATGCTTCACACTTCACACTAATTATCTCTCAATGAGAGCCAGCCAAGAAGCACACGTGGATGTATACATGGCTGACGAAGGGGGGTGGGTAGGCAGCGAGAGGAAACCAAGTAAAAACAAATGAAGACGGAATTGAAAAGTCACAATTTCTTGACATTTGATGGATTAAAATAACTGAAAGCTGTGTTTTCATACATTTCTGAGGAGTCGGGGAGAGGGAGAGAGAGTGGGAGACAGTCCCTTTTAAGGTGATCTCCTAAACTGCTCAGAACAAACACTGCCTGTAGCTGCTACACCAGGTCAGTGGGTGATGGGGACTTTTGGCCTTTTGAATTCGATACAATATTGATGGTTCTTAAAGACGATGCTAACATGTTATTTATGGATATAGAAATCAGACAGTTCCCATTGCTAAGTCCCAGACTAACCTGTGTGTCCGGTGAGTTAGCCTCTGTGAGTTTCCCCAGCCCTGATCTGATCGGTTTTGTTTGTTGTTTTTTGGTTTTTTTTCCCAGAGTGAGGGCAGTGATTGTGAATGCAACCCTACCGGGAAGAACTTTCCTGAGAACCAAATCCTCATCAAACGCATGATGATTAAGTGTGCCGACGTGGCCAACCCGTGCCGGCCCTTGGACCTGTGCATTGAATGGGCTGGAAGGATCTCCGAGGAGTACTTTGCTCAGGTGTGTTACCATGTGGGAAGTGCCCCTCCCCTTCTAGGAACAGGCCTTAGGCCACAGAACTCTGTGGGTCTCACAGGTAGGGAACTTCTCTGGAAGGCCACCCTTAGCCATCACTGGAGATGTGTGGTTCTCTCAAGAGACAGGCCAGTATGCTAGTCACTGAGCAAAACCCTCCTGGGCTAGCGGGAATTCTGTAACTGATGGATCCTGGACTTCCCTAATAATTAGGAAACTGTGTATTTACTACGACATGACTGTCTCTCTGGTGCATTATGGGAGGCACATCCTGCTCATGGGTCACCCGCTTTACTCAGAGATAGTTATAGACACAGGTAAGCCCATACCTTGGTTCAAAGAGGTGGATATCTAGAGAGATGGTTCTATGGGTAAGGACACTTGCTATATAAACATGAGCACTTAAGTTCAAATCTTAGCACCCCTGTTAAGAATCAGGGCGTGGCCATGTGAGCACCTTTGACCTCAGCACTGTGCAGGGTCAGAGACTGGGCTGTTGGGGTTCAACAGGGTCCAGCCCCACTCTAGGTCCAGAAGGACCTTGTCTCAAAGGAACGAGGCAAATAATCATAGGCAGGACACCTGACATCCTTCACCCTTTGCACACAAGCACCCAAAGGCACATGTGCACATAGGCCACACGCAACACTCACATATATACATGCATGCATGCACATATACATACACATACAAAAACTAGTAAAAAAAAAAAAAAAGTACCCCTAAGGATATATCTGTGTTAGATGCTATGGGAATTCAGATTTTTTTTTCCCTAGACAAAGGAGAAAGGGGCTTTACAGAATGATATTAGAATTCTATTTTTGAAGGATTTAAAAATGTAAAAAACAGGATAAAAAGATAAAACTGTAGAAGACAGTAAACTGTCAGGTATCTTTTGAAGTAGAGTCCTATTTCAAGAAGAAACTTTAAAGACTGGTGTCTATATGTATCACAGAAGACAGATAGCAAGCAACTGTAAGTAACACATAGTGGGTAATCTGCTACCTGGCTGGGATGTGTAACTGAGGCAGACTGAAGAATAGCTGATGCTGTATATAGCATGGCTGGCAAGGAAGGAGCCTCTGAACTGCAGAAAAGTCAGCCAGGCAGTTCTGAGCTTGTCTGTGTCAGAGATGGGAAGTGGGGAGGGGCAGATGGAGTAACAAGAATGAGGGTATGGACCACATCACTCTCAGAACATCAGGAGATATTTGAGCTGAGCCAGAAGTCATTAATGGGTTTCCTGGGACCCACATGGGGAGGACTTGATGCTCACTCCTCGTTCCTGACACTGGGAGAAGGTCCCCCTGTTAAGTCCTCAGGGGTCCTTTCTCTCACAATCATGTAGTGACAATGCCAGTGTGGCCTGAAAATCAGGTTGCAAATGAAGCATGTGACGAGTTCCAGACATTATCAGGGAATGTGGATGTCTTAGTTAGCTGCTGTGAAGAGACACCATGTCCAAGGCAACTCTTATAAGAACAATATTCAATTGGGGCTGGCCTACAGGTTCAGGGGTTCAGTTCATTATCAAGGAGTGGCAGCATCCAGGCAGGCATGGGACAGGAGGATCTGGGAGTTCTATGTCTTCATCTGAAGGCTGGTGGCATAGACTGGCTTCCAGGCAGCGAGGAGGAGCATCTTATCCTCCAATGAGGCTATACCTCCTACTAGTGCCACTCCCTGGGCCAAGCGTATTCAAATCACCACAGTGGATCTCACCTTTCAGCTTCAAGAGTCCAGACACCCTGTATCACGTAGGATACCCAGATGTCCATGCACCCTGACAGTGACGTATTAACACTCCCTGAGGAAAAGCAACACATTCACCTCACAGCTCAACTGCTCTGGTGCTGGTCCTAGAGACGCCCTGACGGTGGCTGCACATGAAGGTGTCCTGTGCTTGCCATTCTGTCATGCAGAATAGTCAGAAGACACACACTGAGAGGTTAAGAGCTTAAAAAAAAAATAGGCCATGCTCACTGCTGCATATGCGTTGTTTTAAGTGACAATAGTTACAAACAACAACAAAAGAGAACAAACAAAAACACGTGAGCATGCCTGCCGCCAGGGCTACAACAGCAACTGCTCTTGACTTGTGTCGTCTACTGCCTCCATTGCACGGGCTATCGGCAGTTTGACCTTTGCTGCAAATGTCAGTTAGTGGCATAGGCTGTCCAGGAGTATAGATGTGATCTTACAAAAGTAAAAGAAGATCACAGGAAAAGGGACTAAGTTCCTCCAGGCCAGTGCCTTGGCAGGAGCTGTGGAATCACACAGAATGAGACATTAGGGCTAGTGATGACACAGCTCTTTGGAAAGCACTGTCCTGGCATCCCTTAGGTCCTGGATTCAAGAGAGGAGAGGGGGGAGGGGAGAGAGAGAGGAGACCTGAACATAGTTACTGTGGGTCACCTCAGGAAACTGCTCAACGTTTGTGTGCTCTGGGCTTCTTCTGAGAAGGCAGGGATTCTCACGTGCCCACAGCCGTCACTGCAAGGGACTCTCTCATGTGCCCACAGCCCTGTGCACTGGTTTTTTTCCTCACAGACTGATGAAGAGAAGAGGCAGGGGCTGCCTGTGGTGATGCCAGTGTTCGACCGCAATACCTGCAGCATCCCCAAGTCCCAGATCTCCTTCATCGACTACTTCATAACAGACATGTTTGATGCTTGGGATGGTAAGTCAGTTGCTACTTTATCACCCACAAAGGACATTTTGTTCTACTTAATGAAGATCACCTTCAATGGCACAGGCTGGGCTTAAAGGTAAATAAAATACTAAAGTATGTATGTGTGTTTCCTCGCTCTCCTGGACCGGAACACCGCTGACACAATGCACGAGGGCAAGGGCAGCAGAGATGCCAAGCGGGTGCTTCAGAAGCCCTGTGCTTATGGTAGGGGTGAGACTACACCAGGGCCAGCTGTCTAGGCAGATCAACTTCCTAGGGTGACTGGTAGCTTATAACGTTTTTGAGGGACTAAGGGTAGGGACATCCAGGATGGGCGAAGGCCATTGAATGGGGGCTTAGGGTGCCTGGAATGCTTCATTAGCACAGGGAAGCACTTCAGGAATCTCAGATGCTGAACAGGTTTTGTCAGGAGAAAGGAAACTGATCCTATAATCAAACGAAGGCTTTGTGACATTTATCAGGTAGGAGGTTTGAATTCCCCAGACAAGGTCAGAGAAAGAGAAGACCTGATAATAAAGGGAGTCTCCCATACTGTGCTGAGCCCAGAGGCTATCCAGTCATGGTGGAATTCTTCGACCTTAATTTAGCAGTTTTCCCGCCTATATACATAAGCCACAAGCCTTCTGTGGGCAGCAGGTCAGGCAGGTGCATCCCAGCATCTGGTGCAGTCTCGGGAGTGTCATGGGGATGAACAAGGCTTCACTTTTCGAAGGCCACGTTTCCAAAGTGTACAGCCATTTCACTCTCACCCTGGAAGACATCCAACTAACCAAATGTACCTCATCCTCTGTGAGTTTCAGGTTCAAGAGAGTTAAGTAAAAGCTCTGTTTGTATCTCAGCAGCTAATACATTCAGGCTAGGGACATAGTTCATAGCTCAGAGTAGGGGACCAATTGCCTAGAGCACAAGGCCCTGGGTTCAACTCCTAACACTACAATGAATGAATGAATGAATGAATGAATGAATGAAATAAAAAAGAAAGAAGAAGAAAGGAAGGAAAGACAGTCAGAGTACTGGACACTAAACTTGTGTTTACCGGCTTGTCTCCATGCCTATGTTCATCTGCAGTCCAAGCCCTGACCTTGGGGATGTGTGTCCTCTGGTTGTTTTTTTTTTTTTTTTTTTTTTTTTTTTTGTGGGGATACACATGCACACAGATGCCAGAGTCATCCTGCAGTCATACACTACTCTCTGTCCCCTAGAGCTGAGATTACAAGCGCATGCCACCATGGCTAGGTTTTGCACCTGGTCTGGGAATTGAACTTGGGTCCTCACAATCGCACGGCAAGCCAGTCACTGACTCTCTTCTTGACTGCTGATCCCCAAAACCAAGCCTAATAACTCCTTGTGAATTCAATGGTCTCTTCTGCTTGCAGCCTTCGCTCACCTGCCTGCCCTGATGCAGCACCTGGCCGATAACTATAAACACTGGAAGACACTGGATGACCTCAAGTGCAAAACTCTGAGACTTCCATCTGACAGCTGAAGCCACGCCCGAGAAGGGGACACTGTGAATCACAGGGTAGAACAAGCAAGAGGGTTTCCTTTAAAATGGAAATGACAGGCGGACACTAAGGGGATGGTGTTTAATTTCCGACCTGAATCATGCACGCCCCCAAACTTCATTTCCAGAAAGTTATATTCCATCAATAAAAATATGTTCCTTTGAATCACTCAGTGACAAAACGAGCTGCCTGGCAGCTTCTTCTGCCAAGCTGTTAGCCTGCGTGCCCTTGTAAAGCCGGAGCTGACTGACTTACTGACGGTACAAGCAGGACACGAGAAGCAAAGGCCTGTTGTGTGTCCATCCTCCTGACGGAGGTCAGGTAGCTTAGCCAGAGTTCAGCTCAACTGTTACCAGAAAACTAACGACGGAGGCTTTCCTCAGTGGCAAAAGGATGAAGGATTCCTAAACATCTTCTCTGAGCAAATGGATGTGAGGAAGGAGCTCATTAAAATGAGCAGAATGAGAATGAGATGGTCAGTAAACTAATTAGTTAGCACTGTGGTTCCCATGGCTACATGGGAGACAGTGTGATATCCAAGTCAGAACACATCCTGGGCCTGCCGGGTGTCCCGTGGATGGGTGCCCGTCACCCGTGGAGCCCCCTTTCCTCCGTGGAACCCGCCTTTTGGAAGCCAGCTGATAGGGAAGGAGTAGGATCTCAGTTAGGGGAGTCCTTGAGCACCCCTTACTTCAGGCTCAAGGACACAGCCACAAGTCAGAGTATCTATAAAGCCATTAAGTCTGAATGCTCGTGGGTAAGGTTTTTTTTAAAAAAAAAAAATTAAGAGAAGATAAATTTATATATATTTGCTGTTCAAAGATTTTTATTAAAATAATCTAAATGTCCCGAATCTTCACCCCTAGTTTGCTGGGCATTACCTGTCTGTCTATATCTGGGGAGGAAATGGGGAAGTTCCAAGGTTCGGATATCCTTAATTTATATTTGAGATCATGCCATTTGCTTTAATGATGTAAAAAGAGACTGCAAGAAGTGTAAATATGTCGGGCGGGACAAAGGCATGGAGAGGCAGTAAATACTATTTTATGCTACCGCCCGTACGCTGACATTCCTGAAGCACAAGGGCATATTTTTATACAACTTTTCACAAGGCTCTGTGCTCTGCATACGGTCAGACAGATCTCCCCTCTCTCTTGTCAGCCGTCCCGCCTCTATGTGTTACGAACATCAGAAACCAAGTAAACAAAATACCTTACTTTTATTTTATCTGTACTCCACGATGCATTTTAAAGATGTATAGAAACTGAACTGATAGAATCAGTAGCTACATTTTTTTTTCCAAGTGAACATTGGACCTTGGAGTATGTGGAAATTGGTACATGGGGAAGAAAGAGACAACTTATCGCTACGTAATGTGCCAATGTTTTTTTTTTCTATGTTTTGTACCAAAGTGTAAACATATATGACAATTCCATGCAAAGAAATGCATCTAAATTATTTTTGTTAGATGGTGAGAGGGCTTGCTTGCTCAGGACAGGAGATGGCTTTCTATTGTACTGCTGCGTTATCTACATGTGATGAAATGTTTTTGTGAAGTACTTGTAACTAAATTCTTACAGCCATTTTTTCATTCCCAACAGCTGTTTTTATTTTATCTCTTTGGCCTAAACTTTTCACAATTTCAAATTTGGGGTTTTAGTGTCTTATTTCACGAGTCTCCAACTTTGTTTCGGAACACTGGAGTCAGAGCGGCAGGACCTCAGAAACAAAAACAGTCTCCTTAGGCTTAGGAAACCAGCCCGATCCAAGGGCAATCTAGGAACGGTTATCGGGTGCCTGACATTTCCTATAGAAAACACTACAGCTTGCTCAGTGTTACTCTGAATCAACTTCACGTTAGCTTCAAATGTGGATGTTGAATGCTCTGGACATCCAGGCGCTGACGCTCAGGTATAGCCTGCTCCTGCCAGTGTAAATCCCAGAGACCTTCTGAGGCGCTAAGTGGCATATTCTCCCAATTTATTGGAATCATGGACTTCCGGGTAACGTTCATGCACCTCAGATAATTTCTATATGACTCAGAAACGATCATAAGTGCCTCTTGCTTGTGTTTACTGTGACACCTCGTGTTGAGAGGACCTATATTAACTTAGGAAAGCATAAAGGCAAGAAAAGGCATGTTACTACTGTCCCACAGAGGGAAGTTAGTTTTAAAATACTGTTATATGGACCAGAATGGTCCCGCGGTTTCAGGCACTCTTCAGTCAGGGGTGGCTACCCTCCCCAGCAAAGGACAGGTATATCAATACGATTGACCTGCCGCCCCCTTCATCTTGAGCAGCAGACAAAGCCATGTTGTACAAATGCACCCAGAGACCCAGCTCAAAGCAACAAGGTACACACTCCAGTGTTCCAGCCCTGACTGCGGAGTGGACGAGAAGAGAAAACATGCATGTAATATTTGCTGACCTCAGCTCTCATTCTCTGCCTCTAAATTGCAAGTTCAAGTCTCAGGAACAGTCTACGCAGGAGTACTGACCAGCGCAGGTACCAGTCCTTGCCACAGTCGCCCATCCCCCTCCCTCTCTCTGACCTCTGTCACTCACACCAGGTCTCTCACTGGGCTGGAGGCTGCCCTCTGAGCAGCCTTGTTCTCCTGGTGGGAAACTAGTCAGCTGGAGTGGAACAACTGGATGCTTGACTAGGGTCTTGTCTGCTACTGAGACTCAAGCATGGCTTCTGCCAGTCGATTTGAATAGATTACTACCACAAATCACAATTCCAAAACAGGTTAGGAAGCACTTAAAAAAAACAAACCCACAAACTATGAGTTCTTTGTCTTATATTATTTAAGAAAACATCTTTACAAACCAATAGCCTAAAACAATTTAGCCAAAGTAAACGGCAAGGGGATGCACTCCTGTCACTTTGAGCGGACGGCGCGTCTGCCTGGCTGGTGGGTGCTTCCCCCATGACATCTGCAGGGTGGGTGATGACAAACCTGCCTCCTGTGCTGACTCCTCAAAGAACAATGGTTTTCTGGCTAAAAGACACTAGATTTTCCCATTTGCATCCTGCTACGTCCTAACTAAGGCAGCTCATGCTGTAATGCTATCTTTTTATATAAAGCTATTTTCATTGTGAACTGTGCCAGCAGCAAGGACTGGGAACACTCTGGTTTTCCTAACTTGGTCACCAGGTCACCCGCTCAGCCCTCCTCACTCTCCTCCTCTGGCCTCTGCTTTTAAGGCTGTTCAGTGATGGTGATGGGCACTGGAGAGAGGGCTTTCCTACCCCGGTCTTGGCTTCCTCACGTCTAACATTTTGCCACTCATCGCCCTATGATTTTAATGCTACCAAGCTTTGGCTGTAGACAGCTGTGAATGTTAGAACTAGCGGAAGCAAGAATTTCGCGTGTCCATCTAGGGAGCAGAGTACGTGTGTACACACACACATCTGTAGACGTACATTCATCTTGCCTGTCTTTAATAAGATTTCTTAATCAACCCTCCCCTCCCCCATTCTTACTGTGTGGAGTATATTTTACATTTTAGTGCCCAAAGTGAGTACTGTCATCAGGCTGGTAGGGCGAGGAACATGGTCCAGTCTTAGTGGATGTTCAGAGAGCTGAACAGTGAAGCTGCTCTCAACCATTTAAGGCAAACAGGACAACTCAGCTACAGTTCCTGACCTGAGAAAAAGCTGTGCCTCCTTCCTAACCCAGGACGCATCCCAGAAACACCTGAAGACTATTCTGTCAGTGAGGGGTCAGGCCAGTTCACACTGAGAAAGAAATGCTCAGATGACGCCTGGGGACCGGAGGACACAGGGATTTTAGTGGGCAAGAGTAAATATTATTTTTTCAATGACTTAAATTAGTTGGTACCAAACAAAATCATTGTACTTAAAGAGTAGAATTCCTTTTGGGGGGCTAATATTCAAGTCTGGTTCTGTTGGACACAGATGGCTTCTGAGGAGCAGCAGAGAGGATACATCTCCCATGACAAGTCTCAGACAGTCTCTAAGGGAACCCAAAAGAACACTTGTAAATAGTGTGTGGCAACCTTACAGTTATCATTTTTTCTACCGTTTTAAGGGACAGAACACAGCACCCACCACTTGCACAGCAACAAGGCCATGTTGTGCTATGTTCTTGAGTGGACAGGTGTTACAGACAGACAGACAGACAGACAGACAGACCTTCACAGGCAAGAAAAGAGTACAGTAAGGGGTCAGTGTGCTGATGGTTTTCAGGGTACCGGGCGCGCTGTGTTGGCTGTGCGGGGTTCGGGTCTGCACGCCTGTCTGGCTCCTTCAAGGGGACTCTGGGTATAAGTCACCGTTCTCTTCTAACTTCTGAAATAACTTTAAGCTGCGTACTCCAGATTCTCGCTCTCCATTTTTCCACAAAATAATGAGATGATCTGCAGAGCATGTCACTAGTCCATGATCCTCAAAGTATAGAAACATCTGTAAAATAAATTGAAACACTAATTCGAGACTGACAGGAAGAGACTGAAGCTAGGTAACCAAGCACACTTTACTCAACCGTGGGGATTTCTTTGGATTTGAACACAGCATGATTTCATTGTCTGATGAGAGACTTCCTTGTTTTTAGCCTTGGTGAACCAAGCTAGGGTCATGCACACTGCTCCACCTCTAGGCTGTATCCTGAAGCTCAGTCAGGGCTCAGTTCCTGACTAAGGCTTCCACCTGACTAAGGTCACAGCCTCCTGCTATATCAGCCTCCCTAGTGCTGGGATTCCAAGCACAAGCTACCATGCCTAGTGAAAAGTGTCCTCAAAATCTGTTGCCACAATCAGTATTTAGTATTTCAATGTATTCTGTTGACTAACTACGGAAGTACGGTAACAGCTATTCCTGCAAAGTATATGAGTTCTTAAATATCATCTGAGTTTACCACAATCTAATTATTCACATATTGGCTTTAAGATTTGTCAGGCACGGGTCCACTCACACTTGATTTACTAAGAAATGGCTACCAATAAAAATGTCTTAATCCCAGATTTTCTGAGATAAACACTGGCTTCAGTGATTTCTATAAAATTGAGATGCTAAGTCAGTGCACAGCGTTTACTAGGTGACTTCAGCTCATTGTGAAAACGAGGGCCAGCAACTGGGGCACCAATGAAGGATTCTATAATCCATGCCACAGAAACTCAGAACAGAGACCCAGCTATAACAGCAGAAGACCAGGGAGAGAAGATGCCACATAAAGGGAGAGGGTGTGCTAGGGAGGTGCAGGACACAGGCCAAGTGCAGAACCCAGAAAAGATGATGCTGTGACAGAGAGAGGGGTGGTGTGAGAGAGAAGCCTAGGACAAGGCGAGGTTCTTTAATGACCCAGTAAGAAGGGAGGAGCCAGTGACAAGAGAGCAAGGTCAAAGGTTAGGACTTACGGATGACTATGGGGTAAAAGGGAGAGATACAGAGCAAAAATTCTCAGGACCACTGGAACGCCATTGGTGCATGGGCAGAAGGGCAGGGCCAGGCAGTGGTGGGGAGAACACAAAAGGCCTGAGGAGATTCAGGGCAGCACCTGAGAGCATCAGCCTGAATTTGAAGCCAATGAAGCCAAAGGTGCTTTTCTAAAATGCTGACGTGCAGGCTGGGGAGGCATCTCAGTGACAGCTGCTTGCCTAGGCACGTACAGCGTGTGACAGCCTTGGGGGACAGGGCGGAGACAAAGGAGCAAACTCTTCCAACAAGGTCCCAGCACTTTTAACTCATGGACTGATAAATGGGCGGTCTCAAAGGTCTCCCCAGCCGCTTAAAACTTCTAATGGGGAGATGGCTCAGCAGATCTTCCAGAGTGCCTAGGTTCAATTCCCAGCACCTACATGACACCTCACAACCAGCTCACTTCAGTCCCTGAGGGTTCAATACCCTTTTCTAGTCTTCACGGGCTCTGCAGGGAAAGCAGATTCCATATGCTCAGTGGGTTCCCACTGTTGTAAAAGTAAAGCTCAAACTCGCTGGCCTTACTCTTTCAGGGTTGTTCTCTGATTAATGTCTGCCTATGGGAACCCAGTGAGTCTATCTGACCTGTCTGCTCTCTGCCACAGTGTAAGCATGAGCTAGGCCTGCCTTGCACCACACCATGCTCACCACCTGTGCTCTGCACCACAGCCACTCAGACCGAAACAAAGGTAAAAACGAGGCACTAGGCAATGTCACAGAGGAGGCAAAGACGAGCGAGACACAGCTCTGAGCAACAGGGAACGCACGGCGCCTTGGCTTTGTATCTATTAGGCTGGCAGAACCTTTGAAGCTCATCTCAAATACTCTCCCTCTGCAGACTTTGACAGAATACAGCAAGAAGTGTTTCCCTGAGCTGCCCTTTACCGGAGTCAGTCATGAGTAGCCTTGATCAACAGCTCAGTTAGGTCTTTTTCCTTCCTCTCCACAGAGGTAGAAAACCCAAGAGAACAAGGACTCCATTTTATAAAAATCTTCAGTGGCCAGTGTGGCTGCTGCTTCTAGTCATGAACACCCACCCAAACTAAAGGTAATTTGTTCCTCACGAGCTAAAACCAGGAAGAACAATTGAGGAAGTGCATTATCTTCACTGCTATCTGGTCACGCTGTAACCAGTTCCCATGGCCTCTGTACCGCCACCAATCCCTTCCTCCCTTACAAACAATAGTGCTTACTGTAAAATATTAGTGAGCTTGCAGTGCCACGAGTGAGACTCTTATGCACAGCTCCCAAACTTCACGATGCATACGGTAAGGTAGCAGGGGCCTATCAAACAGGCACTAACCAAGGGCAGATGGAGACAATATTCGGATTCTGAATTTGGTTATGATCCCTGGAACTAGAGTCTGTTGAGGCTTTTACCCTACACACAGAGCCCCAACACCGCACACTTCCTATTGATTCTTGTCAAGGTCACTAACACTGTCCTGTCATCAGCTCCCTCCTCCCATACAGTGTCCAGTAAGCCTGTCCTTAAACCAATACATTGCTTGCGTCCTCAGATCCTGTCTCTATGAAGGATGGTCCTAACTGCTTGTACTATCATTATCTTATTCGATATTCCTGTCTTGCAAAAGCCTGCAGCTGAGTGTGTGTGGGTCTTATGTAGAGCAACTGTATTCAAAAGAAGCATGGCACACGCACGAGCAAGCCCAGCCAGGCCTCCTGGAAGTACCTCGACAGACGATGAATGTCCAATGAGATCTCCGATGAGCTCCAGGGAACACGTGGTAACGTTTTCTTCCTGCTTTTTAACAGGCTGGCTGGCCTGTTTGTTTACTCTTCCAAATCCCCACATATTAAAAAATCCTACAAAAGGACATTCATTTCAGTCATTTCAAAAACTACCGTGCTCTTTCCTTACGGGAAGACAAAGTTTGAATACAATCATGTCTCACACTTGGTTTGTCGAGGGCTGAGCTGATGGCACAGGCACTGCTGGGGTCTGGGAATACATTATGTTGTGTTTTCCTAGTTCACTTAGCTTCTTCTCATCTCCTATGCTGCCCTATCCATCCACTAGTGGCAAGAAGACAGACATTGGAATGCAAGAGAAGTAAACAGCCTTGAAGGGTGTATGTAATCACCGAAAATCAGGAGAAAGGCACTTCAGGCTGGTGGGAGGTGCTTCCTGGTCATTTAGATTACATGAAAGTCACAGTTTTCTCTCAGAATATAAAACTGCAATTAATTCAGTTGAAATAATGGGACAGTTTTACACTGGCAAAAGACACTTGCTGTGAGTGTCTGATTCCTACGCAGAGCATATTCTATATGGTTCCTGTGGTTCCTCTTTACCACCTTTTGTTTTCCTGTCAAATGAGATGAGAAAGGAAGTGGAGAAGAAAGAGGGGAGAGAGGGAAGAGGAGGGAGGGAGGGAGGGAGGAGCCACAGAGGAGGGAGAGGACTGGCTTTAGTGGAGGAAGGCGCACACCTGTTGGGACTGGCTCAGCTGCCAGCTGCTGTTTTTCTCGGACCTCCCACATGCGCACAGCGCCATCTTCCGAGCATGAGATTAACTGCCTGTGAGAACAAAAGCCAAAGAGAAAAGGACCAAAGGAGAGTCTCAGGGGGCTAAGTGCTCATTGCCAAAACCATGGAAACCATCGGCCCTCCTCTGACTGCAGCCAGCTCGTGGCAAGGCCGACCGTCACAGGTTAACATGGCTTTACAGTTCAAACTGGAAGCATTTGCCAGCAAAGCACCCAGGACACTATAGGACACTGCTCAATGACAAAAAACTATCACCTCCATTTCCTATTTTTTATTTATAGGAGCTACGCGTAACGCTGCTCCGGGGCGACATCACCGGATCCTTAGCTGCCGAATCAACCCTCATTTAGGAGCCTCAGGATGTAATGGGCTTACTGTCTGATTTTAGCTGTAAACATACACCACCATAAAAAGAAACGAGTTTATAGAAAATATGAAAAAAGAAAAAATAGTACATTGTAGGTGACCGAGGCCTTTTACCTTATTAAATGACAATTTTAAATAAGCCCTTGGTGCTTCTGTAAACTTGTCATCTATTGCTACAGCTCTTTGGTTACAGTCAGTCATGGCACACTCTCTACTTGAAGAAGAATGCCAAGGTCAAGACATGGGGCCAGATAATTTGGCCACTGCAGAAATTACGCTGGTGACCCCGGGAACCGTGACTTTCATCTTTGCAGGAGAGATGGGACCAGTACCTGTTTGGAAGTTTATCGATGTGTAGGATGTTGGAATCATGTGCAGTTTTCTGGCAGGCAATCACACGCTTCAACTGTAGGTTATACACATATAACCCCCTTCCAACTGCAGCAAATATATTCTAGGCAGGGAGGGGGAAAAAGGTCAGAACTTGGCATAAAGCTCGTCTTCACTACCCAGTGTGATAGATTTCCTGCCCCTGTGTGACATCGGAAAGCCACTGTTACCTTTCCAACCTTCAGACAGAAATTACAGCCCTGCCCTCTCAAGCTCCCAATGTCAAAGCCACCAAGGAAAGGTTAGCACCTTAAGCAAGTAGGAAGAAAGCCCAATGGAGACGGCTCTGCACAGGGTGGCTCAGCCCTGCCTTCTCCTCTCTGGAGACCAGAGCTGCAGAAGCGGCGGCTGCTACCCTGGCCCTATGGAGGAAGGTGCAGAGGTGCGCCCTGGGCTTCCGCAGAGCACAGGGACCCTTGGGAATTTACTCGGCTGTTCTTGTCTGGAAATGAAGGCAAAATGACTCCCACCACACATCCTAAGCAAACACAAGGCCATACACAACCTGGAGGGGTGCATGCTGTAGTGGCACTATCCCAAAGTCAGCTGAAGAATTAAAAAGGCACTTTAAGAATTTAGAAAGTATTTTTGCTAATGCTCGCTTTACTTCAGCCTTACAGCATCTTGCTAAGTACAAAAGGAGGGCACTATTGCTACTTTCCAGATGGGCGAGTTAAAAGTGAAGAAATTGAAAGGCTGGTAAGGTGGCTCAGTGGGTAAAGGTGCCTGCTACCAAGTCTGATGACCCGAGTTCCAATCCTAGGAACCCCTGGGATGAAGAAGAGAACCAACTCTTGCAATTATCCTGACATCCACATGGGGATAAAAAGACAACGTGTGCACACACACACACACAGCACACACACAAACACACACACACACAGCACACATACACACATGCTATCTCTCTCACATACACACATGCTCTCTCTCACACACAGACACACACACACACATGCTATCTCTCTCTCATACACATGCACGCACACACACGAATATTTTTAAATTAAGGCAAAAAGAGATGGAGGAAGACACTCAGCAATGACCTTCAGCCTACAAACTCACACTCAGTGCTGGCTGCACACCGAATGCAAAATACCCACATAAACACACACACACAACACACAGGCAACATGCACACATAACACTCATGTGCACACACATGCACACACACAAGTGGCACAAAGAGTAGCACAAAGAAGAGAAAAGCACTCTTACTGCCAATGTTTAATGAAATGATAGCATGTGTAAGAGAAAGCACAGACTAAAGGGAAAGAAAGGATCCGTCAGCGCCTTGCTCCATGGCTGTGAACACTGAGAAAATAACTCCTTTAACACACGGGGCTCCCTGAGCCACCGCGGCTGAAAGGAAAGAGTTACAATTTGGGAATACACTGCTGGAGATCAGAGGCCAGGGGCAGCCGAGTGTGCAGCTATGTGTGGTGCTGGCTTTCCAGCACATGCTTCGGAAGCACTGAGGCCAGGCCCAGGAGCTGCTCTCACCCAGGCTATTAGAGCCAGCAAGGGAGACATCTCTCACCCAAGTTATTAGAGCCAGCATGCCAGCAACCTGGAAGGGAGACATCTCTCAACGTTTTAACATGCTCTCCTCTTTAGGAACTACACCAGAGTTTAAAACAAGTAAAACAGTAACCTCAAACACGATGGGGATTCCTTAATCCAGCCAAATAAGGTCTGTAATTTGCATTCTAACAATGCTCTTACATGCAAGATCAGGCTCAAGGATGAAAGGGCTTTCAAAAAAAAAGTGGTACAATCTTTGTAAGTTTGTCAAGCCATTTTAAAACTTGAAACCATAGGTAATAACCCTTCCATTGCTTTTTGTTCGGAGTGTTTGATGTGTGTGTGTGTGTGTGTGTGTGTGTGTGTGTGTGTGTGTGTGTGTTTGTGTGTGTGTATGTATGTATATGTGTGCATGTGTGTGTGGATGTGTGTGTGGATGTGTATGTGTGTGTGTGTGTGGATGTATGTGTGTGTGTGTATGTGTGTGTGTGTGTTCTCTCTACCCTATGGATCCTGTCCATTGAACTTCAGTTATAAGTGCTTTTGCACACTGAGCCCTCTCAACAACCCAGAATCATAACTTTTTATATCTAATATAGAAGGCTTTAAATACCAGATACTAATTTTATTTGCAACAATTATACTACCTACCTCTTCATCGCATGTGAAATGATTAATAGAAATATCATTTTGTTTTTGGAAGAGCTTTATTTCCTGCTGGGCATCCAGCTGTGCGGTCGGGCTCCAGAAGGTGCGCTCACAGGCCTGCACAGTCCAGTCCAGGGCATCCCAGATGAGCAGCTCGCCAACGTGGGAGCCAGTGACGAAACCTGTATCTAGGAAAAGTTCACAAATGCTCCATTACCAATCATGGTCTCTAGGCTAGAACTAAAAAATGTGTTAAGGTGACAAGCTAATCAGAAAGATTAGAGTGTCAATGTGAAGACCAGAAAGAGACTAGTTCACTTACTTAAGAGCAATAGTGCAGCTTGTATCAATAAAAATACTATCTATAATATTTGATCATCTTTTGCAGGAATAAAATTAAAGAATCATACCGAAAATGGATGCCAAAAACCTATCAATTAAGACACTGAAGGTGCTTATAGGAGTGCATAAAATAAGGTAAATAGTTCTGTGAAGAGAGTGGCTAAGGGACCTTAAAAGAAGTGGGGGAGGAGAAGACATGCAAGGAAACACCTGCTTGGCAGAGGGGGGAATTAAAACTGGGGAGAACTGGCAACTCAAATGTCAAATGGCTCATTATATTCAATGCATACAGCACTCCTGGGAACTACTAAGAAAAAGGAAACAGATGGAAGTGAACATGTGATAGCACTTTTAACTGCTTTAGTAATCAAAGAAAGTTGCAATGACATGTAAATACAGGGGGACCATGTAGGAGCCTGAATGTTTACACACTACTGATGTCTTAGTACATTTGGTACAACCCGGTACAGTTATTTACAGGACGAATTTATTATTAGTCAAACTGGATAATAGTAAACATATTGACATGCCAGTTCCATTTCAGGACTTTATCTCGAGGGAAATGCATAACAATGTATGTACAAAGTTGTGAGATAGTGTCCTAAGGATTTCAGGTCAACCTAGATATCCAACTACAGACTAAATAAGTAAATCAAACAACCATAAAATAAAACAGCATTAGCTGTTCAAAGTTAAGCTGTAAAAGTATATTTATATAGAACCATGTTTACACCATATTCTTACACAACTGTAGAGCGTGCACCTATGTGCCCATGCCCAGCACACACAGACAGATGTGCACTGATACTTATTGTGAATGATGGCGGTCCTCAGCTAACTCCATTCTTAATGTTGCTTGCTATTGTCATATTTTCATTAGGACTATGCTTAACTTGAAAATAATAAGCTTTAATACTTTCAAAGAGTTAAACACCTAGACAATTCATACATTGTATATTTGATAGGCACTGTGCAAATGCTAGACCTAGAGTTACCTTTCAGTATAATTTATTTCTATTCCTACATATTTAAGGCAAGTCAGAACAGGACAAAGCACTAAGTATAGAACCCAGGTTCTATTCTGGCTCCGCTTGTTACTAGCCTGATGGTCCCCAGGAAATCGTTAACTTTTGCTGGTCTTGGATTCCTCATGCATTAACTGAGAACAATTATAGAAAACAATTAAATAATAAATCTCTAGTTATTTTAAAACACATTCCATGCTATCTCTGAGCCCCTGGTACTATTTTGAGTCCTGTTATTACTCTACATTGATGGTATTAAAAGCACATAGTGAGTTACAATTTAGGAATACACAGGTGGATAACTATGACTTTATTATTCCTTTCATCAAATAAACCAGGATTGAAATCTGCCAAAGCCAGGCGAACAGTCTCTTAGAGATGAAAATCACTACCCATCTTAGATATAAACATTATTTTATCTTGGTTTCAGGATCATATAGGTAGCTTATCGGTAGCTACAGTTTACTGACACACTACAGAATTTTCGTGTGTGGAAATAAGTTTATCTCTGATCTCGGGAGGAAAGCAATTCTAATTGTAACTCTGCGGAAGTTTTGAGAACTTCAGCAGTACTAATCTTTCCATGACCTCCTCTGATTCCACTCAGCTACAAAAGAATCAGAGAAGCCAAGGATGAGAAAGACGCTCCTTGACTCCAGATCCAGGTCTGCAGTCAGCACAGAGCCTGCGGTCAGCACAGAACCTGCGGTCAGCACAGAGCCTGCGGTCAGCACAGAGCCCATGGTCAGCACAGCGCCTGCGGTCAGCACAGAGCCCATGGTCAGCACAGAGCCTGCGGTCAGCACAGCGCCCGCGGTCAGCACAGAGCCCGCAGTCAGCACAGAGCCCATGGTCAGCACAGCGCCTGCGGTCAGCACAGCGCCTGCAGTCAGCACAGAGCCCATGGTCAGCACAGAGCCTGCGGTCAGCACAGAGCCTGCGGTCAGCACAGAGCCTGTGGTCAGCACAGAGCCCATGGTCAGCACAGAGCCTGTGGTCAGCACAGAGCCTATGGTCAGCACAGAGCCCGTGGTCAGCACAGAGCCCATGGTCAGCACAGAGCCTGCGGGCAGCACAGCGCCTGCAGTCAGCACAGAGCCCATGGTCAGCACAGAGCCTGCGGTCAGCACAGAGCCCATGGTCAGCACAGAGCCTGCGGTCAGCACAGAGCCTGTGGTCAGCACAGAGCCCATGGTCAGCACAGAGCCTGTGGTCAGCACAGAGCCTATGGTCAGCACAGAGCCCGTGGTCAGCACAGAGCCCATGGTCAGCACAGAGCCTGCGGGCAGCACAGAGCCTGCGGTCAGCACAGAGCCCATGGTCAGCACAGCGCCTGCGGGCAGCACAGCGCCTGCGGTCAGCACAGCACCAACCCTTTGAGAGCACACAGCTGCTCATTCTGTGGTTCTTTTCCCAAAAACACAACAGTGGTGTTCAACTTAGCTATAGTTTCTCCCTGTGTAATTATTTACATTTCCAGACAGGTCATTGAAAATGTTTCACACCAAACAACCTCAATGCTATCTATATTAACAGTGGATGTATTTCACCCTGTGTGTGGTATTGAAAGCCACTTGGGAAAAAAAAATCTCTCCTGGCATCTGGCTATCCAGACCTCCAAAGCATTAACACTTCGTGATTATCACCATACCATCAGCACACTGCAAGCAAAGGATTGAAATGAATACATAGAGCTCTTTGCCAGGAGAGAGTAGCAACGTCAGCCTGTGTCTTAGGAAACCTGCCCAGGCATTCAGAGCTCTTCAACAAGTCTGGTACTTATCAAGCATAGTTTAGGGCATTCAAGTATATCATTCCAAGGCTGCCCTGGGGCCACGTCACTAAAAATGCACTTCTCTTTAAAAAATTGTGTGTGTGCTATATGTTGTATGTTGTATGTGTATATTCTAGAATGTGGGCCTCTGTACATGCATATGGAGGTCAGAGAGAAGTCGGATGCCCTGAGCAAACCTCCACCTTATTTATTCCCTCAAGACAGCATCTATCACTGAACATGGTGCTTGCTAGTTTTTGGCTCAGGTGGCAGCCAGCAAGTCCCAGGGACTTTCCTTTCTCCACCCTCACCCTCTCAGCGGTTACAGAAACACACAGCTACATGTGGCTTTCAGTGTGAGTTCTAGGAGCTGGCCTCATGCTTGCACGGAAAGTTCTCCTGCCTACTGAGCTGTCTCTCCATGCCTTCAAAATACCAACTGGTCTGCCCTGAAAGCGTACATACAAGTAACATTATACAGACTAAGCAGGTCATACATACATACATATGTGTATATGTGAGTGTATTTATACATGTGTGTATGTGTCAACAACTGATGAAAAGAGGCCATGAATTTTATAGAAAACAAGGAAGGATATATGGGAGGGTATGAAGGGAGGAACAGGAAGGGGGAAATGCTGTAATTATATTATAATCTAAAAATGTTTTAAAATTATCTGTCTGTCTATTTTTGGTTTTTCAAGACAGGGTTTCTCTGTGTAGAACTCTGTAGGTCAGGCTGGCCCCCTACTCTGTCTCCCCAGTACTGCGATTAAAGGGCTGCACTACTACACCTGGCAAGAAATAGGTTTTTTTATAAATGCATTTCTGTTATGATATGTAAGCCCAGTAACTGGTCACTGGCGTTAGGTGTGTGAGGGAAAAAAAGAAGCAGGGCAGCAAAAACTAAAATAAAATAAAAAATTACAAGAAGTTCTATGCCTAACAGTACACTGCACAGCAAAGGCTGGACCGTGAAGCTATCTAAGGCTCACTCAGCAATAATCTTTCATCTTCATTGAAGGCACAATGATGTCAGTACTTAACCATAACAATAAGACCTGTATCTAGGCATAACCAGCACGATGGGCCAGGCCTGCCCTGCTTTCCTTAGAAGCTGCAGGACTTCAGCAGGGCTCTGAGTTTCCCAGAGGGCTCAAAGGACTGCTGTCCACTTAAGAACTTGCTTTCTGAGCTACCATTCACAGACAGAGATACAGGGGTACCCAGCCACAGTTACGACCAGCACCTCAGATGATCTCATCCTTGGAAAGGCATGCACCTGGGTTTTGAAAGATGCTGGCTAAAGAGGAGAAGACGCTGACTCTGGGGACACAAGAACTAACGAAATGCTAACAGCCCAGTCTGTGATCCTCTCCTGACATCTGATGTCATACTCACTCACCGACATTGATACAGGTAGAGCCACTTGTGAAGAATGCTAGAATATTACAAGCATTGGAATTCACGGCCTACGATGAAGTACCAAGTACCAAATAGTTCCTTAGGATAGTTTTGCCTTAGTCTATTGGCCATGCCAAACTAGGAGGCTTGAGCCAGGCTCTCCTGTCTCAAAGCTTAGAGTAACACTAATCTAAACCACTATTATAACAGTAATTCTGAAATGCTAGAGTTGGAAATTCTGAAACCCTACATAACATGAATGTACACAATGAGCTTACCATTGATGTTAGCCAATGACAGAATATTGTCCTGGTGATCAAGAAGGCGTTTAACTTCAATAATATCCCATTCCGGCAATTCTTCTGTGGGTGTCACAAGCCTAAAAATTACTAAAAGACAGTCATTTTACTAAAATGTCCAAAAACCATCTTTCTGCTCAAAAAGCATTAAGTGAAAAATATATGTTGCATGGGAAAAAAAAAATCTCCACAAAGAACCTGTTTACACCAGCTTAGACCATTTCTTCCAAAGGCTTGAGATGTGTAAAATATGCACAAAAACCCTAAGGCAGGGTTTTCTTCACCTTGCTTCCTTTGTTGACTTCCAAACCCACTACCAAACCCTGCTGCCTCCTCAGTCTCCACTGTATGTCAGGAATACCACTCGGTTCCTGCCCAGGCCAGTGACTGGCCACCACCAACCCCTGCTCTGTCCCTCTGCCCCGCCTCCCCAGTCATTTCCACTATCAGTTCTCTCTCCTTGTGTGTCCAGGCCAGTAAGCACTGCCACAAGATAAGCTACAAATTCATGGCCTTCAACTCAGTAAAGGCTTCAACAACTATCAAAAAAAAAAAAAAAAAAAGCTGTTAAAAATAAGAGCCCAAAGTGAAAACAACTTTTCATATTTTTGGTATACTATTCAATTATAAATTCTCTGAGAATATAGCTTTTAATTTCATGACTATAGACGTTGAATATGTTCCTTGATTTATTATATGACTTCAAAAATAGTTTTATTTAAACTGTAAGTCCTAATTTTAATCAACACATAAAACTTAAAATAAAATAAAATCAAGTGGTTCTCTTAACCAACATTTACAAAACATCTATGACACTCTAGGAGTTCCAGCTACCACATGTGACCAGGCCCAGTTACCGCTACCAAATGCCCAGAGTCTGCAGCAGACAGAAGGCCTGTGGGCAGGCTGACACCAGTGCATACGCGCTCTGATGAGCCACGGGAGACAGAGCTGTGGATGCTCAGAGACAAGCCCGCCTCATACAGAAAGTGCTGAGGGCTCACATCCTCCCCGGGTGGCACTAATCGACTCTCCATGACTTTCTTCTCCTCACATCCCTCTCTGGAAAATACATCATGACACATTTCTACCTGTATCTCTGACAATATTTTGCCAACAGTCAAAGACTCTACAAGATTATTAAATTCTAATAGTCTTTTACATTCAAAGTGTGGCTGTCAGCAAGTCTCCCAGCTGATATCAAAGAGAACTCTTCTTAATGTGAATAAACTTTAAGTGGAAACACTTACTGCTGAGAGATTTTAGAAAAGGAAATAGATTGTTTAATCAAACTAACAGAAGACGGTAATATTGTAATATGTTGACAAGAAGAAGTCTGATCTAACACTTTGAAAATGGTTTACCCTGTGTCATTTCAACAACATCAAAGACCAGAGCTAGGGCAGAGGCAGACATCTCTGAAATAAAACCGCTTCTGTCTTCCTGGTATACGTGTATGTATACATTCATGTAGCCTTGTAGCCATGTATAGATATGTACTCACTCAATTCTCTGCCCACTGCTGCGGCGACACAGTTCCCAGGGATTTCAACCAAAGCACTGATCCCTTCCGGAAAAAAAAAAGATATAAAACAAGGAAATCATTTTCTACCATGGCTTACGTCAAAAACAAAACTTTCTTAACTTGATATTAGTCATTTCCCATAAAACATACTTAGAACATGCTATATGAACACTTCCTTTCTTGCTCACACATGGAAACTGAGTTTTGAGTAAGTTTCGGTACCTTTGGAAGACACTTTGGACACATTACCAGGCTCTGAGTATTGCTCCTGCAGTGCTAACGTGGTATACTCAACACTCCCGTATAGTACCAGGCACCCCTTAGGCCAAGCACCACAACCACCATTTGATGGCTACTTCAGTGAGCTATGAAACCGTGGTTTTCCCTCCATGTAAATTCAAGACTATGCATGTTCCCTGGCACTAGGTAAGATGGTATAGCAATGCAAAAGATATCTGGCCTCCGTGCTGTTTGCTGACACAACCCTTAAAATCCTTTAAGTCTCTGGACCCTGTGTTTTAACGAGATGACTCGCTCTGGCCAGTCACTGGTGGTTCTGGGATGAGAGCTGCTCATTAGAAGGACCAAGATAGGAGGGCAAGGTTGGCACTTTCAGCCTTACCCCTTGACCTCCAAGCAGAGAGTGGCAGAAAGTAATGTTGGTCACTAGTAACCAATGGCTTAATTGACCATATCTCCATAATAAAGCCTCCATTAAAAAAAAATAACCCAGGATTTAGATGGATTCAGTAAAGCTGGACATACGACAGTTCCTGCAGGGAGCACACTTAGGGAGTATAGAGTCTCTGTGCCCCGGCCTCCCACCTTGCCCTTGGTATTTCTTCTTCGGTGCTCTTGTAATAGAACTAAAGTGGGCAGATGTGTTTCCCTTAGTTCTGTAAGCCACTCTAGCAAGCTGAATCATGATTTATAATCAGGGTGTCAAAAATATAAGAAAGAGAGAGAGAGAGAGAGAGAGAGAGAGAGAGAGAGAGAGAGAGAGAGAGAGAGACTGAAATGATGACGTAGGGAACTACCTTGAGGACCGAGCTTTTAGACTGTGAGACTGGACACTACCTCCAGGTAGACAGCGTCAGCCTGAGCAGGTCAGAGGACACCAAGTTGGCTGTCTACCTGCTCCTGCAACAATGACTGTCAGAGCATTTGCATGAGAGCGCAGAGGAAGTGACTGTCCTGTGCAGAGCCAGTCAGTCCTATCTCAACACCCTCTGTCAAGGCTAAGAAGTGGCCTGCAAACAGCGAGGTTACGGCTAATTAGTGCTAATTAGTTCCGAGATGACAGGTGTTAAGATGACTTTAAACCTCCACACCACTTATCACGTGCAGAGTGTTTCGTATGTGGGGTTTGGTTACTGTGGCTGCTGTTGTCTTGCTATATGGCTTACCACAGTCCCTGTCAGCTTCCTGAGTAGCTGTTCGGGACACTGTGCTTGGCCTTAAGCACACAGTAATGAATATCTTTTCAGAGCTAGATCATAAAATGGTTTCAGGCTAACCACAGCTTCAAGCATTAAAAGGTTGAAATACTGGAACGTGTTAACAAAAAAATTATTTAACAAAGTTAGTCTTCCCGCTTTGCTATGTGATATATGTAATGTGTCATATGCAAATGCAGATGCCCCACTCACTGGTGTTCCTTCCTGACAGTCATAGCCTAGAAGCACTGCTGCGATGCCTGCACTAAGTTCTCCTTGTGGGCATAAGTGTGATTTGTGTCCACATGGAATAGATGGAAGAAACGTGAGAGAGCACGAGATGGACGTGGAAGAGGCAGGAGAGTGGTTTTGCATGTCTCACTCATAGCCCAGGCTAGCTTTCAACTTATGAAAATCTTCCTTCTTCAAGAAGAATTTTAAATGCAGGAAATGTTCCCTAAAGCACCAGTCAGTTGGCTCAGTGGATAAGGTGCTTGCCACCAAGCCTGGGAACCTGAGGACCCACACCATGGAAGACAAGGATTCTCACTGGTTATCCTCTGACCTTCATACATGTGTCATACATCGTCTATGCCCTACACACACACACACACACACACACACACGCGCGCGCGCGCTACACATATACATGAACACACACAATACACACATATATGTGCACACACATATATAAAAATACACCAACCAAACCGTGGAATACTAACTGGTCACGATTCTGCTATCCCACACTTGGGTATGGGTCTGTACTGAAAGTACACAAAGGTTATCATGTACTCTATGTGCATCCATGTTCACTGTGACACTATTTAAAAAAGGGAGGTAATGGAATCAAGCCTGTGTGTTCATCAATGGATGAATGGATGAAGATGGTATGTACACACGCATACACACAGTGATGATGTGATATGCATATCCGCACAGTGGAGTATTATCAGCCATAGAGAGCAAAATCCTATCATTTTCAAGAAAAGAGATGAAACAGAAGATCACCATCAGACATAAAATAAGCCGCATGTGAGAAGGCAATGCTTTCTCCCATCTGTGGAGGAAGGGTGACTTGTCAGGAGGAGAAGGCTAATGAGGATGACAGGACCGGTGGCTACCCTCCAAACACACTGCATCTACATATAAAAACACCACACTGAGCTGGGCGGTGGTGGCACACGCCTTTAATCCCAGCACTTGGGAGGCAGAGGCAGGTGGACTTCTGAGTTTGAGGCCAGCCTGGTCTACAGAGTGAGTTCCAGGATAGCCAGGGCTATACAGAGAAACCGTGTCTCAAAAAAATGAAAAAAAAAAAAAAAAAACCACACACACACACACTGAAACCCAAGTCTTGGCATGAATAAGATACACACATGAGTGTAAATGTTCACTAAATTATTTGTCACGTGAAAATACTCATCAAATATGGCTACCTATAATCAACAGCAACAACACAAAGGAAATCCCCATGGACCTGTATATTGTGATTATGTCTCTTTAAAGACCCAGCTGTGTCATTTACAGCCTATCAGCTGTGTCTCACAGCTACCCTGGCTGGTTTTTACCTGTGTCGGATAGGTGGCTGGTTTTACACAGCAGATCTAACTTTCGGTTCCACACGCCTAGGTCACTACCGCCTGACAGCCAAATGTCCAGTCTCTGAAGAACGGTCAAGCACTGCCAAGCATTTGAAACAGATCATTAGTTTAGAAAGTCTAGTGGTGTTCGGTGGTTTTAATTTATGCCCGCAAGTTCTCTGAAGTCCCTCCATTTGATAAGCAGTTTGGTTTTCTTCTTGCTGACTATGGACTCTAAGTGACCACCATCTCACGAATATGGAGAAGAGGTGATTTCTAAGGCAGTCGGAGGAGATGCTGGGACTTCCCTGTTCTCCTAGATCACTGCCTCAAGGTAACACTAAAGCTGTCCACACAGCTTTAATGTCACCTTTAGGCCTGTGAGCACTACAGCACAGTAGTGCACCAAGCCACATTGAGCCTCTGAGTAGGTTTTTCAACCCAGACAAGCCTTTTGGGGACAGAGAGTCAGGAGACCCTGAGCCAGTACCACTTGGCTGAGAGGTTCTCTATTCCTGTCCACACACAATGGATGTTTATCATTGCTCTAAGCCACTAAGATTTCAGATAACTTGAGAACCACTGATAGACAACTTCTATATAATCCTTAAATGCCTTATAAAAATAAAACAGAAAACATGATACTTACTTTTAATTTTTAAACTCTGACCATAACTGTTCCTGTCTGAAAGAACTGCAGGGATGGAAATGGAGAGGAGCCTGAGGAAAAGAAGGCCCAGCCACAGGCCCAAAGGGAGATCCAGCTCAAGGGGAGGTTCCAAGGCCTGACACTATTACTGAGGCTATGGAGCACTCACAAAAAGGGACCTAGCATGACCGCACTCCGAAAGACCCAACAAGCAGCTGAAAGAGTCAGATGCAGGTATTTGCACCCAACCAATGGACAGAAGCTGCTGACCCCTGTGGTTGAATTAGGGAGAAGCTGGAAGAAGCTGAGGAGGACGAGGGTGACCCTGTAGGAGGACCAGCAGCCTCAATTAACCTGGACCCCCGAGATCTCTCAGATACTGGACCACCAAACAGGCAGCATGTACCAGCTGATATGAGGCCCCAACACATACGTAGCAGAGAACTACCAGGTCTGGGTTTAGTCAGAGAAGATGCACCTAACCCTCAGGAGACTGGAGGACCCGGGGAGTTTAGAGTCTGGTTGGGTGGGGACATCCTCGTGGAGACAGGGGGTTGGGGAGAAGGTATGGGATGTGGACCAGTCGGAGGGGAATAAAATCTGGACTTTAAAATAAATAAATAATTTTAAAAATTTTTTTCAATTAATTCTTAATAATTCTGTATGATAGACTTAAAGTGTTTCCAAGAAGTAGAATTCTTTACTTTGTGTGGTACCTTAGGGTCCCTCTCTTCAAGAGTCATGTCCTCACAGCTTGCTCAAGTAAGCTGAGTGGTAACAAGGACAGAGACTGAATTAGAAAGAAGGGAGGGCTTGCCTTGGCTCAGAATTAGGCTACTTTAAAACAGATGAGAGAGGAAGTTGAAGGCAATCAAATGCAGTGTGTGCTTCAGGAGTCTACCTTGCCTGGCCTCCGGGCTTCTGCGTGAGCCCTTTATTCTGTCTACTGATGACTGACAATCTATTGTGTGGATACACACATGTGTTTATCCATTCACTAGCTGGTGGGTACTTTAGTTTATTTCTCCTTTTTAGCTACTATGAATGCTGGTGTTCTGACATTCACTATATACATATGTGTGGGTAGGTTTCCATTTGGTGTGGAATTATACACAGGCGGGTTATTGTTTAACAATTTACCAGATTGCCAAACCTTTTGAAGGTCACTGTAATAGTATTTTACAAGTCCACTAGCAATGCATAAGCTACAGTATGAATTTTCCATATATTTATTAGCACTCAAGCCCTGTCCTTTCGACAGGCCACCACTTACTAGTGGTACTACTATGTATGAAATGGTAGCCCACCGTGGGTTTGATTCTCTCTCTAATGATGATGAACGTCTTCTCATGCATTTACTGCCCATTTACATATCTTTTGGGAGAAACTTTCTTTCAAATTCTTCTTTTTTTAAAGATTTATTTTATGTATGTAAGTGCACTGTAGCTGTCTTCAGACACACCAGAAGACAGCATCGGATCCCATTACAGATGTTTGTGAGCCACCATGTGGTTGTCTGGAATTGAACTCAGGACACCTCTGGAAGAGCAGCCAGTGCTCTTAACCACTGAGCCATCTTTCCAGCCCCTCAAATTTCATCTTAATTATGCCTCTTGGCTTTTTATGAATAGTTCTTTGCATATTTTGAATATATACTTGAGAAATGATTTATGTATATTTCCCTTAGCCTTTGGATTCTATTTTCTTTTTCTTTTCCCAAAACCACAGCTTCCCAACCTTCATACTGGAGTGGAGATACTTGAAGTATCAGAAGGGAGAACTTCACAGGAGCTTCTGATACTTCAAGTATCTCCACTCCAGTATGAAGGTTGGGTTTTCCTTTCTAGGTAGTAACTATACAGTCTACACATTTTTTTCTAAGTATATATTTCCAAACTAGGAAAAGGTTAAAAAATATGGAATGAAGTATATACATTTTTGAAGGAAAATCATTACACATGATTGTGTGTGTGTGTGTGTGTGTGTGTGTGTGTGTGTGTGTAAAAATACTATTTTGCTTTGTAAGATGTAAGGGGGCTTTTGCTAAAGAAGTCACGTACCCGAGGTCAGGCTATGGAAATGTACTCTGAGCTAGTCGTCTTAGTTTTGCATGAGATAGTTCTGATACAATCACCAATTCTCAACACTCAATAGTTTGACATTAGGTAATATGTTTTTCTAAACAATTTCTACAGGTTTTATACAACATGCCATGGTGTGCCCACACATATTCTGTATATACAGCTTAAGTGTTATTGTGAAAACCTTTAAGATTCTGTTACTCAAATGTTATAAATAACCGATGTTGCCCATGAGCCTGTTTTCTGACTCCCTCTGCAACTGACTCGGTACTGTGAGGCCTGAGTGTCCCCATCCTTGCCCTCAGAGTCAGACTCCGCATCTAGGTCCTCATCACTATCTTCCTTCCGTCTGCGGCTTCTTCTATAGTTAGAACCTTCATTTTCAGCATTTTCTGAAGTTTCTGGTTCTTCAATAAATGGAATAACGATCTCTTCTATCTTTCCACATTTTGCACAAACTTCAAGTTCACAGGCACATGGCCTGCACATTATGTGGTAAGAGTCCTTTATTGTCTTTTTGTAAACATTTAACACATCTCTTAGGCTTTGACGGTGGTTTGTATTGGCTGTATTGTACACACCATTCGAGAAGTTCTTTGCAGCACTGACATACTCCATCATCAAGTTCTGCATTCATCTTCTTGGTCTGGCCACTCTTAGCAGACTTGTCATTTTTGAAGGTGAACGTCTTCTGGTGCTTCTGAGGCCAGGACTGAGTCACCTTGCCTTTCTGGGAACTCGCTACCAAATCACAAGCATGGTAAGTCGGTGCAGCCTTTAAGTTTCAGGCTAGATTGTATTTTCAATCTGTCAGTAGTATTCTTTGAAGAACAAAAGTTTTCATTTAATTAGGCCCAACTAATCCCTTTTTACCAAATAAATTTATTCACTTTTATATGTATATGTTCAGATGGATTCCCCCCCCCCCCCCCACAGGGCCGCACTACACTGCCCAGGCTAATCTTGAACTCATGGATTCAAATGATTCTTCTAGCTCAGCCTCCCATAGCAGGAAGTCCGGATATGAACACCACACCTGGCAGGCCTCATTTTTTTTTTTTTTAAAGACTATTCTTTTTCCCACTGAAAGGTGTTGGCTCCCTTGTAAACTGACTGTGTATGTGTAAGACTTTATTTCTGGACCTTAAGTCCTATCCTACCAATCTGTTTCTACATCAGTATGCCAGTGTCCCACTGCAGTGATACCGTATCAGTAAGGAAGCTTTGGAATCAGGAACTGTCTCACATCTTTATGCTTTCTTTCTAGAACGGTGATGGCTACTCTGGATCCTTTACAAGTTTCAGGTTAGTCTGTTCCTTTCTGAAACAAAAAACCAGCTTTAATTTTATGATAGATTTTATGTTCCATCTGTAGGTCATTTTGAGTAGTGTTTAAATCTTAGTATTCCATGTAACCCATGATCATATGATAATTTTTCAGTTAACAACTTTTTCTAGACTTATTTATCTGTGTGCGCATCTTGCCTGCAAGCACGCCTGCACACCGTGTGCTTGCTTCCCACCCACAGGAGCCTTGGATTCCCTGGAGCTGCAAACGATTGCGAGTCGGCATGTGGGTGCTGGGAATTGAACCCGAGTCCTCTGCAAGAATAACAGGTGCTCTTACCCGCTGAGCCAGCTCCTCCAGCCCCTAGTTTTTAAATTCATTTACTTATTCTTAAAATTCATTGAACAATGTTTTAAAGATTTTAAGGTATAAATCACCTACTTAAAAAAAAGACTTATTTCTAAGTATTTTATTCTTTTGGATGTAACTGTGAATAGAATTTTCTCAATTTGATTTTAGAAAATTACAATTGACTTTTGTATTACCAATCATGTCACCTGGAACCTTGCTAAGTTAATTTATTAGCCTTAAAAGTTTTGTGTGGTTTATGATTTCCTACATATTAAGGTCATGTCATGCATAAATAGAGAAAGTTTAGTTCTTCTTTTTCATTAAAAAAAAAAAATGAAACAATCACTCATTTCCTTTCTAGTGTTTGATTTTGCTGCCCAGATCCTCCAGTGCAAGCTAAACAGATGCATGCTGGGAGCAAAGATTCCTATTTCATTCCTGACCGTATGGAGGACGGTCTGGTGCCTTCAATATTTGGTCACTGGATTTTCATCTATGAGTGTAAAATATCTGCATGTGGAGTGTATGCTGGAGTTGGTTAGACGCGTTCTCTGCCTCTGCTGAGATGGTCATATGGTTCCTGTCCTGGACTCTGGTCACTGACTGACTTTCAGATGTTCTACTAAAGTTGCATTCCTGGGGTACCCCCCCCATCCCTTGGCTGTGCCGTATCAGCCTTTCTCTATGCTGCTGGCTGTAGTTTGCTAATATGTTGTTGATGGCAGTATATGGTCTTAAATACTTAACATGTTATCACCATATTCTTCAACATCTTTTCAGTCTTCTGAGATAACCTGGAATGTGCACACCCCACACATGAACACACAGCCAGCCTGACCACTGGCACACATCACAGAAAGGGACAGCAGCTGCCCCAAAGCTATGGAGAAGGCGCCTTTCACTGGTGCCTTTCCTGACTAGCTAGCACTGAAAACGGAGCTAACTCCCCAGAACACACAAAGCCATTTCTCCTGGAGGAAACACAAGGAAACAAGGCTTAGCCATGCTTGTTTCTCCCATGGGCAGCAGCGTCCCTGCCATCAAAATCCCAATCAATATCTGTTTATGAGAAGATGAAATGAATGGCGTCGACCTTAAAATGTTTTGTTTTAGAAACAAGAAACAGACATGTCCTTGTGGCCTTGGAGAAGGCAGCAGGCAAGGGACAAAGGCCGGTCTGCCTATGTTTTGGCCAAAGCATGAAAACAGAGCAGCCCCTGCTCCCACCCCGGGTCCCCTTAGCAGGGTCTGCTGTGAGCCCACCAGGCCCGGGTTCCCTTAGCAGGGTCTGCTGCAAGCCCGCCAGGCCCGACCTGCTCACTTGTCTTGCGGCAGCAACAGAGCCCTGCGGTCATTTCTAACTGAAACATTCTCACACTTCAAAAACCTTGTCTTAAACTCAAATGGCTGTAGGTGTGTGTGAAAACAATGATTTGTAAAACTTAAGGAAGTAATCTCATCTAATTTATTAAGCCATTTTGAGGACAACAACAAAAATATTCCCAAAGGAACCCAATTTGCTGGAGATTTTACCTTTACCGTAGACTGGAAGCACGTGACTCTCTGGATTTGCCGGCCGGTGTCGCAATCCCAAACTTACAGGTATGTTAAGAAATCGTGGCCAAATAGAATTTTAAAACTTTAAGTGTGAGGTAGCATTTTGAATTAAATCACAAGTATAAACAATCAGGAAATCTTTAAGGAAAATCTAAGCCAGCTGGTGTTTGCCCTGCCATAGATCTGTTATTGCAAGTCATCTCTTCAGGAGCAGGTCTACCAGCTACAGTGTCACTGTGAGGTCATTTAAAGATGCCCACCAGAATGAGTGCCCTAGAGTGCTCATCTTCATGGGTATTAGCCACCAAACCTGCTTACAGTGTCCTCGTGGGAACAGTTTACCGTAACGTGTAAATGTGTACATACATAATGTTTTACACTAAGAACTACCACCTCTCCCAACAGCCTCTGAGAGTCCAATGCAGTGCACACGCGTGATTGCATGTACACATTACAACAGTAAATGTGGGTCTCTGTGACGCCGTGTGCGCTGCCAACACGGGAACGGCCTCCTGCCACGTGGTAAGGGTTTTAGTTTGACTTGAGTAGCGCAACAATCCTTACAAACTTTTCACATAGTTTCCTATGGTGTTACATTTCATGTAAATATCTTATCATATACTGGGAAATGTAAATAATATCCATGTATGGCCAATACATTTTATATCATGTCTGATATATATATATATATATATATATACACACATATATATATATTTTTTAAATTAGTTCCATAATTTATTAATCTTATCTGATTATTTCTATTAATTCTCTGTCACTCTTCAAATATAGTTAATTATTAAAAGGGAGGTGCCTATGTATTCACCTGTTTGTGTCACACTGAACAAACTACTCAGAGAAAAGCGCTCTGGCTATGAGACAGTGCTTTCTGGCCTTAAGCTCCCAGTCCTAAGGCCACTCTGCGTTCCTTTCACTGACGTCACTATGTGAAAGCTTAGTACTGAGCAACATGGGATCTTAAGACCATTACTTGACCAAAAAACCCCCTACCACCCACATTTAACTTAAACAGCTAATTAACAGTGAAGGTCTGCGGAGAGGGGATTCAGAGTCCATCTGGATTAAACGAATGTCAAAGTTCTCGGGATTTTTAAAATAAGGATGACTCTGTAACATGAATGGCTGCGTGTGCCACCGCTGTTCACAAATAAGTGTGCCAGCGTCTCACCTCCATACTGCAGCAGCAGTTTTCACAAGTGTCTCTAACACTAGTACAGCATCCTAGAAACAGCCCTGCTTAAACAGACTCTGTACTTTAAATTCTACTCCTGCAGAAATTATAACAGAGAAAAAGGCAAGAAAAAAAGACAAGAACTTGAATGCATGAAATAAAATTTTCCCTAAAAAAGCAGCAGTAGTGGGGCTACACTGGTGTAAATCTGACCAAATCCTACATCAGCACACAGAGGGTAGCTTGTCTAAATGTTGTCTGGAGCTTGCCTGCCTTCCTTCCTTCCTTTCTTCCTTTCCTTTTTCCTTTTTCCTTTTTCCTTTCCTTTCCTTCCTTCTTTCTCTTTCTTTTTTTAAATTAGATATTTTCTTTATTTACATTTCAAATGCTATCCCGAAAGTTCCCTACACCCTCCCCGCGCCCTGCTCCCCTACCCACCCACTCCCACTTCTTGGTCCTGGCGTTCCCCTGTACTGGGGCATATAAAGTTTGCAAGACCAAGGAGCCTCTCTTCCCAATGATGGCCAACGAGGCCATCTTCTGCTACATATGCAGCTAGAGACATGAGCTCAGGGGGGTACTGGTTAGTTCATATTGTTGTTCCACCTATAGGGTTGCAGAGCCCTTCAGTCTGGAGCTTTTCTTACCTGCAGACGATTTGTCTAACACTGTTTGAGCTGATGAATTCTTTCCAAGGGGGACATAAGTCAGTCCTGGTTCAGGGAGGTCTATGAACCCATTCCTCCTCCGGGCTTATTTCTGACTTAACTCAGCTCTCAGACAGACTTGTCATAGCTGACTGCAGAGCCACGGGTATTGCAGCTACAGCGCTTGGCCATGGCCCCACAATGCATCTCCTTGTAATGATGCTGTTTTACATTCTTTTATCTATTTTATCAGAAGGTCACTGTACACAGCTTCAGGCTGCTGGCCATTTCGGCCTACTTCCATAACTGGCCTTGGGCGAGTTAATTCCTACTTCATAGGGCCATTTTTAAGGCTAAATAAGTCAACATATGTAAGACACAACAATCCTTAGCACACACGAGCACATTACAGAATATCACCATTTCTGTGGCCTTATAAACTCTAACCAGACAGTATGGGAGGCAAAGGCAAACTCACTTTAAGACTTTTATAATACGAAGTGTGAGATACTGCGCAGAGGGGACTGCACTTTTGTGCAGATCCATTTAGCAGCAACACAGGTTCTCAGGGGAGGGGCGGTTAATTGCCTTCTGTCATACACGAGGGCGAAATTGATTATTTTCCAGTCCAACTCATCCTCATTCCCCTAATGAGATGAGAGTTTTAAGCTCACGCACGTCCACCCTGCCGTTTGCCCAGCCTGACGTAACAGACTCTCTGGAAAGAGCTGCTTCTCACGGGGTTCCCCACTACAAGCCCTGACCTGTTCCTGCTGTCACCTAACACTTCAGGAAGCAACTCATAGAGACTTGGAAAAGTCACTTTGCCATCCGAATGCACAGGCCCGCACAGCTGCTGGGTCTCAGGCTAAGGATATACCGACAGTCCGGTCAGCCGAGGCTGTCAAGAGAAGCTGACTGCTGGCCTCACACGAGTCTAGGGGAGGAAACGCAATGACAGCCGTTATCTTCTGAGTGTGTCCTCTGAGTTCCAGAAGTTTTTCTCCTGTCTGAAACACAGGTAGGAATGTCAACAAACCTTTCCAACATGAAGACTCTTAAGTAACAATGAGAATAGCTTATGTAGAAAATAAACATATGCCATTTAAAATTATGTGTTTGAAATTTAAACATTTTTTAACAATCAAATAAATATAATCTAAATAAATGTTAAAAACAGCTGTGAGTAATTTTGGCTATTTTTTAGTCAGTATGCTATTTTAGGATATTTTCATCATTGATTTGAATAACCTTTCCTATGGTTTTTAGGAATCATGTCAGCTCGGCAACAGTAGCAGCAGTTTACTCTGTAGACAGAAAGCAGATGCATGTACACATGTCTAGGCTCTTGCAGCTCTGGGTGCAGTGGAAATGACAGCGCCATGCTCTGCAGGCACACTTAACCCAGCGCCTAGTCCCACTCACTCCATGTCGTCCTCCTTCAGTCTCTCCCTCACCTCCCAGGTAGAAACACACTATATATATGAATTTCAATCTTTCCAAGTCTGCAGGATTTCATGAATGTGTTAACAGTACAGCTGGCCTTCTGCATCCACCACTTATAGAAGATGGATTCAACTGATTTCATTTTTTTGTTTATTTGGAAATAGCAATATAGTTCAAGCTTGCCTCAAATTTATTATGAAGCTAAGGCTAGCCTGGATCTCTTGATCCACCTGACCTTGCCTCTAGGATTATAGGCATGTGCCATGATGACTGGCCAGATTCAACCAATCTTAGACCAAAATTACAGTGTTTTTTCATATGTATGGTGGTTTATCCTGGTCTTCAATATGCTGAAGCAGAGAGAACAAAGGTTCAGGGCCAACCTGGGCCAGACTGTCTCAACCAACCAACCAACCAGCCAGCCAGCCAACCAATCAACCAATTGAAAGAGAATGAACTGTACTGAACATGAAAAGACTTCGTCATTCCCTGCAACGTTTGCATTGTGTAAAGTATGATGTATATGATACAGATAAGTTTAAGCACAAGGGAGGATGTGAGGAGAGTCTATGCAAACATTTCACATGGGCACGTGAGCACCCAGTGTGAGGTTGAGGAGGACTGGAGCCACTTGTGGACACTTTAGTGTTAAAGGATGACTGAATCTAAGCAAGACCACAGGAAAATGAGGACCAACAGTGAGATCAAACACCCAGGATGAAGGAGCAAGGAGGGAAAAATAAAAACAGAGCAACCTGCACAACTAAAACCACCAGGAGACGCCCCAGGAAACTCCAGCAACCTTTAAATACACTTGAAAGACAGACCTCCCATTACACAGTTACACAGACTAAAGTCAAACATGAGAGAAAATTTTATTATGCTATCATACAAGGTTGAATGAAAAACTGTACCATCTTACAAAAACTAACAATTCTTTTCTGATGTCACTGCATAGTAGCTGACCACCCAAAACTCTCTGAGGCTGGAGAGATGCACGGTGGTTAAGAGTATCTGCTGCTCTTGCAGAGGACCCATGTTAGGAGACTCACTATTCCCATAACTCCAGTTCCTAGGGCCCAGAACTCTTTTAGTCTCTACAGACATACACATGCACACACGCACACATGCACACACTTAAAATATTATGAAATACTAGTCCCTGTTGTAAACGAATATCTCTAACCAACCTTCCCAACATATTAACCAATCCCACATGATAATAATAAGCCAGCATACTGAGTACCACACAGTAGTAGTGAGTGAGTTTTCAACCACAGTGCCATGTTTTCATTATAGTCCACATTTAATTGGTACTTACCTGGGCATTCCACACAACTATAATTCCATCATCGCCAGCAGATGCAAACCTGGTTTGAGAAAAGAGACCATGAAGAAAAAAATCACTAGTGACATTTAGCTGGTGAGATTTTTTAAATGTAATATTGTAATAAAATTGTTTGGGAAAATACATATTAATATTTGATGTCTTATGTAACATTATGAATTATTAAGGCTACATTAATATGTTAACTATAATGTATAGATTAAAAATTAACATGAATTTTGAGATCCACGGTCATATTACTATATTTATATCAGCTTCAATATGCTGATCAAATATTAATAAGTTGATATTACTATTTATAGCAACTAACAATCAGTTGAATTATTCCCTCTGCGTCAGGCTCAGTGCTAACATTTTTGGTTTTTGGTTTGTTGTTGTTGTTGTTGTTTTTGGAAACCAGCACAAAAAGTATTAGGTTGCAATATGGTATTTTCAAACAAAATTTGTTTCTGTTGATCATCCTTACCTACCCCACCCAGCAGCCTTTCTGCTTTTGTGCTCCGTGTGTTCTGTCCCCCACCCCCCACTTCTTTTCTCCGTTGTGTTCCCTTTCCAGCTTCATAGCCCACACTAATGCTCGCAGCCCCATGGATCAAACGTTAAAGCCTTGGATCCGTACGCATGAAGGAGAACACACAGCACTTGTGTTTCTGAGTCTGGGTCACAGCACTTGCTATAACATTTTCCAGATCCACCCACTTTCCTGGAAACTTTACAACTCCAATTTTTTTTTAACAGCTGAATCAAATTTCACTGTGTGATACAGTAGTTGATGAGTTTAGGACAGTAGATTCTGCACCCAGCAGGTGTGTTGTCTGTTTATTCTAAACTAAGATTGTCTGGTGTTTTCCATTTCTCAGCCTCTCAGGTGTGCCAGAGGGGAAGAACATAGCTGGGGTGTAATTTGGCCAGGCTATGGAACAGGAAGATTGGGCAAGAACTGAGCTCCAGGGGAAAGATAACCACAGTGGAGTGTGGGTTGGTGAGAGTGCACACACACACACACACACACACACACACACACACACACACACACACACACCAGCTAGCCACGGAAATTTTGGAGTGGAGAGTGGTCTCGGAGTTCTGGAGAGGCATAGACAGCACTTGTGGGAGAGGCTTTGGCTAGGAGAAACATGCAGTCTCAGTTCCAGGCTTTGTACCAAGCTAGGACCAGAGAGAGACCAGTGCCAATGCCTAGCCAACAATAGCGTGGATTGGTTTTATTGTTTTTTTTTTTTTTAATAATTTCACACTACAGACTTCATAGAGAGAAACACATCAAAAAACTTCTGGTGGTGTTCAGGAGTCTTCTTGTCACTTCTGCAGATTCGGGCACTGGCTGCTTCTTGTGGCTTTCGTGGAGTCAGAACGATTGGCAGAGCCTTGTGGTTTCTTCTGGATGACCTGCTGTTGCTGATTCCTGAATGGTGTTTGCCAGAGGACCAAGCTGCTGCTGCTGATTCAACTAAACTGAACAGCTGATATCCTAACAATGCAGATTGGATTTGCTCCAAAGAAATATTTCTAAATAGGCCCACATCTTCCTTTGCTCTATTAACCTTTCCTTCCCACCAACTCTAGTGGATGGTGGGCTAGAACAGATGCTAATTCATTTAAGAACCTTTTGAAAAATCTAAGCCTACCCTTGACCTTCTGAGGGTTTTTTTGTGTGTGCTGGGGACCTGAACTGTGGTCCTCGGGTTTGTGTGACAGGCACTTTACTAACTGAGACATCTTCCCAGCCCCAGGAACACTTTTAAAAATACTCACTGGCCACTTGGGTTTCATGCTTGAGAATTATCTATTTATTTCACTAGCCCGGACAGCAGTCTGGGGATGGATTGCAGCTCTTTACAGATTCTAGGTATTAGTGGCCTTCTGAAGCGCATCTGCAACGACTTTTCTTCCCTTCTGCAGCCTATCTGTTCACTTTGCCATGAGGAACTTTTTAGTTCTGTGTATTCCCGCCGGTTGGCTGTGTGGGTTTCCTGTGCATTTGGAGCCATAACCACAGAGTTCAAGCACGCCTGCATCTTAATGGATTCCATTTTCCCGTAACAATCTTACTACTTCAGCTCTCCAATTAAAGGCTGATATATGTTTTTAAATATTTCTTTGTGCAGAATGAGAGACAGGGATGCGACATTACCTTACCATGGGCTGACTCTCAGTCTTGTCAGAACAACTTGTTGAACAGGCTGTCTGTCCCTTACCCTCTGTAGACACTTTGACACTTTGGCCAAATATTACGTGGTTATACCTACATGCGTTTATTTGGGGTTCTCCATTCTGTTCCATTGGTTTACATGTCTGGTTTTATGCTCCTACAATGCTGTCTGTGCCACCATGGCTGTCATATAATTTGAGGCCAATGTATTGTGAAATCTCATTAGTGATATTTTCACTTACACCAGCAAATATTACAACAAATGTTGATAAGATATCTTGTAAATTCCATGCCAGGTATTAAGGGCCCAAAGACAAAGCACTTATAGGATTACAAAAAAAAAAAAAAAAACCCTGCTAAAATGTCAAAGAGCAGATACAGAGATGACCTTCAGTCTCCCACGGGTTAAAACTCTGTGAACACTGGATCTAGGTCAAATGCAATGAAACCAAGCTGGTAGGAAGGAACAGTCTAGGGACGGAATTGAATTTTACTATCTTCTCTGTGAAGGCATTTTTAACTCTGTTTTTAGAGTCTCCTGTGCTCATCTTGGCTCTTTCTTCATACATACTGGGTGAGGTTTTAGATTCTTGGCAGTGGTTCCATTGAAGATATTGGAAATGCAGAGACAAAGAACAGTTTGCCTCAGGCCACAAAAAGGAAGCCGCAGTAAACACCACTAGACCTGATGCCTCCTCACCCTCATCCCTCTGAATCTAGGAATATGTTCTACATTATAGAGTAAAACATTCTATACTAAGTCCTATCAAGAAAATAATTTTCAAGTTATTTTTCATCATAGTAGAAAATGATTATTTTTTCATATATATTTTTCATCATATAACAAAATCAAGCAAGCACTATTTATAAGCAGGCAACCAATAGTGCTGTACAAGAACCAAGCTGTAAGCACCCAACAGTGCTGTACAACAACCAAGCTGTAAGCTGTCGACTTGTTGTTAATAATGAAGCACACCACTCTATAATGAACACTAGTGGCCCAGGATTACATCTATGTATGTTGTCTTTATACTACTATTCCCATATAGTTGAATCTGGCTTTTTTAATAAGATGAAAAAGAAAGCCAGCTGTGAACTATGCATCTCTGCTCACAGTTAACAACCATTAATAAATGATGTCCACTAATAGTTCTATCATTTTTCAGTCTGTGCTACTTCCCTCCAGGATCAGCAGTGGATTCCTTACAGTCTCCATTCAGTCAGTACAGTGGGTCATAAGAGATCATCATTAAGAGAGGAGTCAAGGACTAAGACTGAGATGGAGATGACTGTCCAATCGGAAGATCTCTTCCAGTAGATCTCTCCGACATGAGACACAGATTCTCCCTTCTGTCTCCTGAGCCCTTCCTCAAGGCTCCATGCTGATTAAACACCCAGGTTTAATCAGCTTCAGCCTCCTGCTGTCTTCATAGGCTTAGGGAATCCCACAGTCGGTTCTCACGTCAAACCCTCATCAGATCTCCCGCATGATCAAATATAGTCAGGCAGACTCTAAGACTCCTAACTTAACGAGCTAGAAGTACACAATAGTTCATGTCAACACCATCTACACTGTTTATGTTCATTTCAAAATGTGAGCAATTTGCACACTCTGGTGAGTAATGGAAAGCAGTCATCCAAGCCCACCACATATACTAGCAGAACTAACAGAGCTCAGTAGTTTAGAAATTAGCCTATCAAGTCATGAGGGAAACGTAGAGGGGCTGGGTGTGATCAAATCACACTGTATACATGTATAAAACTTTCAAAGGACAAATTTTTCCAAAGAACAAATTAAGAAAAAAACCTTTCAAAACTTCATTTTTCTATGTTTAATGACGTGTTCTCCAAACCCAAATACTCAATACCACTACCTTGAGTATCAATGGTAATTGCTGGAAGTGAATCCTTAGCAGCTTGGTTTGGGGCCTATTGATTGCTTTGTATTTATACAGAGAGAGCAGTGAGGGCGGGACTCAAAACCTTAAGTTTTCTTTGGTATAAAACATCAATTTCTATTGATTCTCCAAACCCTTATAATTGTTTTTCTCCCGGTCAGAAAGCCTGCAGGTTTAAAATGCTTTTTTTTTTCCTAACCTTGATTTTTAACTTCTCATTATTGTTTTATCGCGTTTGAATCTCACAAAGAGAAATGAGTTCACCACGAGAGATGACTGAATGGCTGAGAGCTTAGAAATGAGATAAGAAGCACTTTGCCCCCAACTGGAATTTAATCAGTAGCAAACAAAGTTAATTCTAAACAACACTCAGCACTAATGCATGAAGTCATGGTCGGTTTTTATTGCTCAGAGGACAACTGCTAGCTTTGTTGATCACTCAGCCTCTCAGCTCTGAACGCTGAAAAGGTGTGGCCTTGTTGGAGGAGGTGTGTCACTGCTGGCAGGCTTAGAGGTTTCAAAAGCCCACACCACTTAGCTCTCTCTGCCTCAAGCCTCCAGATCAAGGTGTAAGCTCTTACGTTCTAGCTCCATGGCTGCGTCCCGGCTGCCATGCTCCCTGCCATGATTAGGAACTCTACCCTCTGAAACTGTAATTCCTCAATAAAGTCTTTCTCCCATACATTGACTTAATCATGGTGTCTTAGCACAGTAATAAAAATGTAAGTAAGACTAGTACTATATTTAATAGTCTTTTACTTATTTTATTTTATGTGCATTGTGTTTTGTCTGCATTCATGTCTGAGTGAAGGTATCAGATCCCCTGGAACTGGAGTTACAGACAGTTGTGAACTACTATGTAGGTGCTGAGAACTGAGCCCAGGTCCTCTGGAAGAAAAGCCAGTGCTCTTAACCACTGGACTATCTCTCCAGCCCCGTATCTATCAATCTTTATCAAACAATGCTTCCTACTCTGACAGATCTCTGGTAGCGCTAGAGATGTGCTTGTTATATCTTTCTATTATTACTTAATAGATCAAGGACGCAGAAATTCATTAATTTATACAGGACTTGAAGAACACATAGAATATACAATGTAGCAACAGCAAGATATATTGTCATCTCAAGTTTTTGAGAAATATTCCCCAAGAAAGACTGTGTTACAAATTGTCTTAGGGTTTCTTTGCTGTGAAGAGACACCATAACCAAAGCAATTCCTATAAAGGCATGCATTTAGTTTGGGCTGGCTTACAGTGTCAGAGGTTTAGTCCATTAGGGTCATGGTGGGAAGTATTGCAGTGTCCAGGCAAACATGGAGCGTTCTCTATCTTCATCCAACAGCAGCAGGAGACTGTGTTCCACACTGGGCAGACCTTTGAGTCTTTGACCTCAAAGCATAACCCACACTTCCTCCAACAAGGCCACACCTACTCTTACAAGACCATACCTACCACCTAATAGTACCACTTCCCATGGGCACACACACACACACACACACACACACACACGAGTCTATGGGGGCCAATCCTATTCAAACCACCACAACTGATACAAGTCAGTATCAAAATGATAGCTAGAAAATGTCCCCAAATATTTAAAATTTTCAAAACAATTCTAAATTATACAAATTGGTAGAATTTGTGAAGGCTTTTCTCTAAGTGGAAATGAATGTGCAATGTCCTTGTGGTGACCTTGATTTTCCCTGCCTTCTAGAGTTCATAGGTTCTTAAGCTTTACTTTGCAGAGTCTGCCTTGCCTCTTTCAGCTCTAAGACAGTGTTCTATCAGCCTCTACTGGTCTAGAGGACAGAAGTGGGAAAGCATAAATGCCTCAAGTTTATTGCTCAACCCAGTTTTGTGGAGGGGGCGCTATTTTTAAAGCCTTCTATAGTTTTCACATGTTTTTCATTCATGTATGATGTCATTCAATGTATGACGACCCCCCGCTCCCACTCCCTCCTCCCCTCCCCCTCCCCCTCTCCCTGGCTTCAATGTCTGCAGACACAGCAGTCCCAGCTAAATTCCTTGGCACCTCACGCTATTAACTGATTTTGTTCCCTTAGCTACTCCTATGAGAACCAGTTAGTCTAGAATTCCAGTGCATTTGATAGATTGTCAAATCCCTGAAACTGTGGAGATTCCCCAAATATGCAGACCCTTGGCCAGGAGTTGTTCTCAGCTGTGTCTCTCTCAGCGAAGTGAAGATCAAGGAAAACACTAGATCCACAAGCATCGCAGTCTAGTTCTGTAAGCAAACCAAGCTCAGCATCCTGCTCGTCCCTCAAGTCCTTCTTATACTCCCTCCCTCCACGGGTCTTGCCTCAGCATGTGCGTCTGTCTCAGCCGACATCACTCTGCCAATCAGCCTAATTCTTTTTTTTTTTTTTTTATGGTGCATTTCTCTTCATGAAGTCCTGACAAATGGAGCTTAACTACGCAGTGTAAGGCAGACCAAGACATGCAAGTTGTTAGCAAAGAATCCTTCATCATGTGTCCTTTCACATGCAGAACATCCTCTCTCCTGTGTCCTTCCTGAGTCTGCCTTGGTCTTTCACCTGTGTTCACTTCAGGAAAAACACTCCTTCATGTGTTTGCCCCAGCAAAACACCATCTAACCCAACTGACTTTCCAAAGAACCCTTAAGTTTCCACTGCAATATACTTGTTACATAAGCAAACATTTAAGTGCTGTAGAGCTCTGTGTATTATAATCTTTAATGCTAATAATGCAACCTTACTTTTTATTGTAGCATTACTAATGTATCACTATATGGCCACAATAAAAACATGTTTCTAATTAAAACTAGATTCCTACTACACAAAAATAGTTCCTCTTATTTCTCACACATTCTCATCTAGTTCTTACATATACCTGTGAGGTTTCTGTAATTTGAAACCAAATTTCTTTGTGTGCTTTGGCTTTACTTGTTTTGAATTATTTCCTTTATTTTTTGAGATTATATCACTTCCCAGTTCTTTTTCCTTCCTCCAAACCCTCCCAAATATAGCTCCTTGCTGTCTTTCAAATTCATAACCTCTTTTTTCATTGGTTATTGTTTTATGTGTGTGCATGTGCATGTATATATGCATGTATAATGTATATATTAATTTATATTCCTAAATACATAAATATGACTTGTTCAGTCTGTGTAATATCCTATAGGGATCTGTAGGGATGTCTCCATGGTTGACCACTTGGTACTGGATAACCAATTGGTGTGCTCTTCCCTGGGGAACTAACACACACACTCTCACACACTCACTCTCTCTCTCTCTCTTTCTCTCTCTCTCTCTCTCTCTCTCTCTCTCTCTCTCTCTCTGCATTCTTTATTTGCCTTCAAACCAAGTTTACAAAAGTACTCTTTGAGTCAGGCATGGTGGCACATCTCTGTACCTCAGAAGTGTAAGCAAAAGGTTGACAAGTTTGAAGTCACTGTTTGAGTTCAAAGCTAGCCTGAGCTACATATCGAGACTATCTCAAAACAAAACAAGGGCTGTGAATGTGGCTCAGTGGTAGAATGCTTGCTTAGAACTTAGAAGGCCCAAGTTCAGTATTCTCAGGACCACTAAAACAATTTTTAAATAGTCTTTGAGATGACATAGTTAAATGACTAATGAAAATTGCCCGTAAGGAAAAACAAGTTTACCGGAGTGAGGCAGAAGCAGCTTAATAAGGAACTGTAGCAGACCTAGAATGTTCCACCCTCTCCTATGCTGATTTTAAAAAGTAAATTTGTTATAAGGGAGCAGGCCTGTGTAGTCTGTGTATACACACCTTACTCTGAAACCAGGGATCAGCAGAAAATTGTTCCTGTCCTTCAGGAGCTCATAGCGCAGCACTAGACACTCCACCACAGGATCTTGCCTGAGACCCACAGAGAAGTCTCAGTGTCAAGGGAGGAAAAGACTCCCTCTAACACCTCCACTTTGACCATCTCAGAAAACATACTTATTCTTGCCAACTGCATGCTAAAGGTACAGCAGAGCTCTACAAAGACTGAACAAAACAAAGTGGTTCACAAATAAGGTCTGTGTCCACTACCTAAATGTCCATTTGATAGTCATTGCTCATGTGACACCATTTCAAGTAAGCCAAGTCCTGCAAATCAAAAAAGGACATAGCCAAAGCGGAATCCCTAAGCCTAAGGGTGAATCTTCCCATGTTCAGCATCTGTATAACTGTAAGGGGTGGGAAGACCAAGATAACAGTTGTGGAAATATAGAAACCAGTTGTTGGCTAAAGCTCTTTCTAAAGTATGGGAAATAGAAGGAAGCTGAATGCATGCATCTACAACACCTAGGAAACAAAGCTAAAAATCACATAATTCATATTTCCAAGTGGTGTGCGTATGCTGGAACTACTTGAGGGGCTCACATAGACAGGCACCTGTAGGAGACTGAGACAGGGACGTCAGCACACTTCCCAGGGGCAGAGGGTGGAGACTGAGACAGGAAGGTCAGCACACTTCCCAGGGGCAGAGGGAAGATGTCACTGATGTTTCACTAGCTTTACCTGAACATAGACTACTTTTTCCTTGATTATGGAAAATGAATTCTATGGGCTAGAAAAAATAGCTTAATGGTAAAGCACTTGTCTCACATGTGCAAGGCCCTAAGTTTGAGCCCTAGAACACACACACACACACACACACCACATATGCACATACACATCATATACATACAACCCACATGTATACAAAAATGTTGATGATTCTGGAACAAAAATACCTTTTCTATTGGCATTTTTATTTCTTCTGTATCAAATATAGCTCTGATACTTTCTGTTATGGCAAATTTAAATGCATAAAAAGGTGAGGAAGCCATGTAATAAGAACGCCATGTATACCTCTCCTGTGTAGTAACTGTCAGTGCCAACACTTTCATCTGTACCCATGCTGCAAGGAGGCTGCAGCCTGTTCTAAAACAAATCAGAGCCAGTGTGGTGTTCCATCAGAAAATTGCAGGGCACAGGCTGCTGCTGCCCCAGCGTGGGATGCTCCACGTGGGGGGGCGTGGGACAATGTGGGGTGTTGTGGGGTGCCGTGGGGCAATGTGGGGTGACTTGGGGTGTAACATGAGGTGATGTGGGGTATTGTGGGTGATGTGGGGTGACGTGAGGTGCTGTGAGGCAATGTGGGGAGTGACATGGGGTGATATAGGGAGTGTGAAAGAATACTGTCCACTGTCAGTTTTGTGCAGCAACCTGGTTCTCACCCCAAGGCCAAGGCTGAGCCTCCAGGAAGAGCAACTAGGCGATGTGAGGGAGGTTGTGGGAAGCAGGCTTCTGTCTAAGAAAACTAAGGAAGTTCCTGCCTTCATGGTTTCACCTTGGCTTGAATTTTTTAAGGCATATGTTAAATGCTCAATTTACAAGATAACCTGTCTCATCACAAATGTTTCAGAAGCTGATCTGCAGTCACTCTGTTGCTCTCAAGGATTCTAACAGCAGCACCTTAACCAATCGTCTGCAGTCATTTTTCCTTCTGAGCACTGAGTAGGGCAGAATTGGTGAGAGCAACTGCTAAGCTCAGTGCGCACTGCTTAATTCATTGCACATGATTCTTACCCCACAGCTGTGCTTTATAGATAGTGAAAAACTGACATCATTGCTACTTTGCTCTCAACGTGGTGCTGCGATATAGAAATCGCTCCTCATTCCCTACTGGCACGATAGCAACTAGAATCAGAATTCCCTCAATGAATTGCAGTTTCACTGGCTACTTAAATGCAGGATGTCTGCTTTCTTCCTTTGTCCTTGAAGCCAACCTGACAGCTCACTACATAGTAAGAACACTAGACCCAATCGTTTGTCCAACTGAATAGACTGACTTTCAAAAAAAAAAAAAATTGAAAGCCAGCCTTCACTGTGTGACATCTCTCTGAAGCAGGAAACAAACTTTGTTTTAATCTTTGCACCCCTGCCAAGAAAATAAATAGGAGTAGCACCCCCACCACAACACTTCAGTGCCTGACACCCCTAAAGGTGCTCCAATATCATGCCTAAGGAGTGCTTCCTCCTAATGTTTGCACGTACACAGTCCCCTGACTGTCTGTCTCCAAGTGTTTTAAGTCTGTTATTAGAAGCAGGATTCTGATAAGAACCACGTATTACAACTGTTGCACTGACTTCTAAAGTTTCTCTTATTCATTACATTTGTTCTTCATGTTTTCCCTACAATAAGTCTTCCATCATGTAGTGTTCTGAAGAGTCTGCATTTTGCCGGCTACCTTCCTGTTATCATTTAACATGAACCTCTATCTCATATGTTCAGTAGACCAACAGACATCTCTAAATCTAAAGATGTCACAAGATTCCAGTTGGGCTTTTTACTAAGGTTCCCCTCAGAGACAATCTGTATACTCCATCATGAAATATGACTGAAAACTATATATGTTTTCAAAACCAAGGAAGTCCTTTTGTACACGATGTGACAACCATCAATAATCATTAGATAAAGTATTTCTTTTGAGGGGGCTCATAGTATATAATCCCCAAGTATGCCTAACATAATTATTCGTAGCAGAAGGTAATTGAAAGAAAAAAAAAAAAAACAAGAAAGATAACAAGAGTCTACCCACGTCCATCCCTCTAGAACCAGCACAAACCATCCCTGAGGAGAGTTAAAATTTACCACTGGGGACGAGCTGGCATTGGAAACCCATGCATGCAGAGTCTACTTACTACCTCTACCCAGCCATTACTTCCCCCAGGGTCTTGTTGCAGGAAATAATAAAAAATGCAATTCACACTACACTGGCAGGCCCCATTGGGCTGGCCAGCCAGGCACTGGTGGGCATGGCCAACCTGTTCTCATCTCATGGAGACTCTCTGACTCAGAGCTCCAAAATCTCTCCACCCTGCTCGCTAAGTTCCCACAGGCGGGTCGCTACCACGCCAACCCCATGCTTCAAAATTCCCACGGCCTTTTGGGGTGCACTTCTTGCAAACCCATGCTTTGCCGCCATACCATTCTCTCTGGAACCCAGCTGAGCTGCTGTGTGAAGGGAAGCATCACACACACTTAGTTCAGAATCAAGGGTAACTCAATCGCTGGGTGCAACAACTAACATCCACATTATAAGCCACACTAAGTTAAATCCTCCAAAAGGATCCAATAGGATCTGCCACTTGAACCAGGGTCTCCGCTATCTACATCTTCGCCTCTTGCTGTCCTGTCCCAAAGCCCGTATCTCTCCGGCCCCTTCTCTTCCTCTCTCTGACCTACTTGCCCAGCGATTGGTTTCTTTATTCATTAGAAGGGTCACATGAAGTCCTGAGCATTTGACTCACTACTGGTCCCAGGCAGCCCCTCCTGGGGAAGCTGAATTAGCATAAAAAACCAACAGCACCAGGGCCAGCCACAACACTTCCCCCTTTCGGTCCAAATAAAAGACTCTTATCTCAGATATTAATTGAGCACAACTATTACCAATTTGAAATTTATAAAGTATAAGACAGACTTAACACCCAGTCCATCATTTTTGTCAATAAACTAGAATGCTATCATCTATCCTAACTTAAAAGACTTATAAATTCATATGTTATGAGCTGATTTAGCTTACAGACTATCTGAAAACTATGTTCTCAACTATGTTCTCGCAATGCTAAATAGCCTGGGTTGGCTATGAGACTGTAAGTCGTCTTTCAACCCCGTAGGGAAATCCAAGAATGACCAACGTTATCAACACAAGAAACCCCAAGCCCATTGCTCTGCTTTGCAGCTCTACACACCGGTGCTCTCCCCTTACGATGCTCGATAAGCCGAAGCTCTCAGCACTCTTCAGTTGCTTCATGAAGAACTTGATGTTCTCTCACTAAGATGCTGCATTAGGGGTGCTGGGGAAATGGCTGAGCAGTTAAGAACACTGACTGCTCTTACAGAGGACCAAGGTTCGATTCCCAGCACTTACCCACACAGTGGTTCACAACTGTCATAATTCAATTCCAGGGGATCTGATGGCCTCTTCTGGCCTCTCTGGTGTCCAGCATGCAAGTAGTGCATAGACATACATGCCAGCCATATACAGAAAATAAAAATGAATCTGAGGTTCTCTCACGCCCACCACATCACACACAATGCTCTAGTAGCATGAGTTTCAAGAGTTTCAATCCGTGTCCTATGCTTATTCTCCTCTGGGAGCACAATGCACACAATGCAGGTCTGTTTCTCTTGTTTATCAGTTTAACCTGTGACAGGTACAGAAAAAGCTTTCTTCTCATCCCCTACACATCAGAGGTTACAAAATCGTGATATTCCAAGTGTGCTACTCCTCCTAGCTTGAACTCTTATCACAAAGGGTTTCCCCTTAGATTATTAGGTACTGAGACCTAAGACAGTTTAAATAAGAAAAGTAATATAGGTCTTGATTTGGATCCTTTATAAATTTTCAAAACTATGTTACTTGGTTCCTTAGCATTATGCAAAGGCAAGCAGTGAGTTCTTTTTAAGTCATTAGGGACAGGTGGATTTAGATGTGTGTGCGATGCTGCACCTCACAGCAGCTACTTCCTTCTCCACACTCAAACTGTTAGGTGGGCTTGTGAACTCTAGTTTAAAGATATGGAGGCAATCATTTTCAAATAAGTAAGAGTTTTTTTTTAGCTGAGGAGGAGTGATTTTTACCTAGAAATTATACAACTTTATTGTTAAAATGTAGAATTTAAAGCTGAAACGTGATTATACCAATTCTGTATTTATCCCCAAGATAAATGATGCTACTGCACCAAGCAGCTATGACCATCCTGGTCCTGTCCCAAAAGCAAATTTACAAGTCACTTGAGAATCTTGGGCTAGAACAAGGTTGGTTTTGTTTTATTGGCATTAGACGGATTTTAGCAAAATCTATTACAATAAGTCAGAATGCCAGGCTGGAAGAGACAGCTTTAAAACCTCAATACAAAGTCTGTTCATAATTGTTTGGCTACTGAAACTTGTTTTGAAAGGGGTTCTGCTTACAGCTTTTTCCAGGTATAGCGTCTTGAAAAGCTGCAAAGGCCACGTGAACGTGCTTATGCAATTTACAAATTAAGCTGCGTAACATACACTATTAGAGGTAGATCAGGTCCAAAAAAATAACCTCCCAGACTTCAAGAGGGGACAGGCTGCCCAGCTCTGAGGAACGTGTTGTCCAACTCTCTCCAGCTGTGGACTTCAGGCCCATTTTAAACTCAAACTCAAACTAGTTCTAAGTTTCTGGGTACCAAGCAAGATGTTAGATAGAATTAGGGGCCTGCTCCACATGGGTGGCTCTCAGCAAAAGACCATCAAGGGACAGGATACAAATCCTGGCTGCTTCCATCTGGAGAATGTTTCCAACAGGCAATCCTTATTCCAGAACTGCCCGTGGTGCAGGCAGAAACCAGGTCTCACCAGCATCCAGCTCACCTGTCCTATCTTGCTTTGTCCTTTATTCTCACTAATGATGTGCACACTTAGCACTATTGTAGTGTTTCTACGGGAACCCTAGAACGAAGACAGTCGGCCTCTTTAATTTTACTGCGTTATCTATGCTTTTCAGGACAAATTTAAAATTATTTTTCTGAGACAGGGTGCTATCCCAGAGACTAGAGCTCTGTACATAGTCCAGGCTGGCTTCAAACTTGTGATCCCCCTGCCTCGACCTGTCTACTGCTAGAATTATAGGCACATACCACTTTCCTCGGCTCTCTGAAGCCATTTTGGGGGTTGATCCTTATACTCTGAACATAGTAAATGAGAAGGCATATTCTTAGTTTAAAAATTCCTTCTTAAAGGCAGAGCATGCTTTTCATTCTCGGAAGCTGTCAAACAATAGTGTCTTTAAAAGTCAGCTTCCCCAGCCCCTGGAAGCAGCTTTCTCTGCGGTCTGGTGCTTCATGGGTCATCTGATCCTCTTCCAGTCATGATCACCATCCTATATAACCTTGTCTGTTTCCTGGAGGAGCAAGGGCTGGTCAATGATCAGCAGAGCCGGCTGGTCTGCGATGGTGCTATGGACGCGGTTTAGTTTAATGTGTCAAGGCTGGAGCAGTGAATGAGACTGGAGCCCAGCCCATGTTCTGGAAGACTCTTGCTGAGGCTTAGCCTTCTTCACTCATCTCCCAATCGATCTGACCCTACCTTCATGTTCAAAAAGGACCAAGGAGGAGGAGAAAAGGCAGTCGTCTGTTAGGTTATATACAGGATTTATTTGGTATCTTCAAAAACCAATCGAGAAAATTTTCCACTCACTGATTTTAGCTGAGCCGCCAAGAAAACAAGAAAATCCTTCTGCAAAATTTTCAATCAGATGATATTATCTAAAGACGTGAAGCGTGAAGCCTAGATTACAATAGCTGACCAACCAGAAGGCAATGCCTACAAAAACTACAAAGAAATAAATAAAGAGTATAACATACAAAATTTGCTTTAAAATGGGGTAGGTATTTTCTGGAATTTAAGAATGTATTAATAATGTGCTAATATAACAAAGATAATTCTATTAAAAATGAAAACATCCCATCAATATGGGCAAACATTATGTATTACCTTCGAGAAAACGCCTTCTGAGGGATGGGCACATAGCCCAGCAGGCACAATGCTTGTCTGGAATGCTCAAACCCTGGGTTCACTCTCCAGTTCCAGAGAGAGAAGTCATCAACTTTAACAGCAAATCACTGAGATTTAATTGTCTTCCTAATATTATAACTAACAGGTTTTCCATATATTTGTTAAATCTTAATTTTGGGGAATGACTTTGTTACAGAATTAAATTCAGTTAAAGAACATAGAAATTCAATATTCTGCAGGTCTGTGCCTGAGCTTTCTTTTTAACTCCACGTACATCTTGATACAATGATGACTTGACTAGAAAGAATTCAAAGTCATTTGTGAGGTTTTATCACTACTATATGCTAATGAGAAATGTCAGGCTTCTTGTCCACCATAGGCACTGAAATTCACTGTGGCACACAGCAAGTACAGCCATAAATCGCCCCTCCTCCTACAGTCACCACTTATAGTAGGACCACTTATAGTTGTGCACACATGGAGGGGGGCCCGGTGGGTCTCTGTCACCTCTTACTCCATTTGATCAGTGGAACAGCAGCAAACATGACACAAGCAGAGACATCCAAGTGTCAAGCTCTGGGATTTGTCCCATGGTATCACAACTGCACATCATGGTGAGAGCACTGTGGGGGTGGAGGGGGGAAGGGGCCACCTCACCTCACCCAGGCTGCCACCCTGCCCCCAATCTCCCCTCACCCAGACCACCATGCTGTCCCCAATCTTCCCTTACCCAGACCACCACCCTGCCCCCAATCTCACCTCACCCAGCAACATACTAGGATTAAATATGACACATGAAACCTTATGTTACCTAGAATACCTACCTTTGCAGAAATGCTACGTCCCACTGAAACGGTCATTTAAAAAGATAAATATTAAACTTTTAAGGATTTAGTGAGAACAAATGTTAACCAAAGGCCTGAAGCTTATAAGGGTTACACATACATGCTGTGACTCGGTTGTCTTCCAGCACAATGAGAAAACAGTGTAATCTGGCTAGTAACAAGTGGAGACATGGTGGGTAAGTATTTTATTGGTCTTGATCCTAAGTTCCTAGAAAAAGGGTACCTCTGAACCCCTGACATTTCCTTAGTAACAGCAGTGTTTGAAGTGAGGGGGATGCTGTGAAGAACTCTGTTTATCTTGGAAATATGTCCTAGCTGCACGTGGGTCAGAAATAAACTATACATAATAAACAAGAACGCCCCAGCCAACAGACATCAAGAGCAGGAAACTTAAAGGTCATCACAGCTGTAGTCACTCATGAGCTCGGGGGGGAAAAAAAAAATGCAGCACAGTCAAGCGAGGAACTGGCAGGGACTGCAGAGCCACCTCAGGGGGGGGCTACAGCTCCTGTGCACCATGTGACAACCACCTGCCGACACAGGCCCCGTGTTAAGTCACTGTGCTAAGTACTGGGAGTAATGCTAATAAAATAGTAAGAACAAAGCCCCCACTCAGGGCCTTTGAGGTCAGATTAGGAAGTCACACCATCAGTGCTGTGACAGCAGCTAATCTGCCTAGGGATAAGCTAAGTGCCCTCAGACCTCACCACCTTTGTCCCTGCTCGCACACATGCTAGCCAGGTACCGGAGAATAATATGTAAGCTTTAAAGAGGTATATCAACGACAGAAATTCAGATTAAAGCCTTACTTTACTTTCTACTCAAAACAGCATATTCTAGCGGGTATCTAATATTAAATTAAACTCCATACATATTTGATTCTCAGATTTGACAGCTACAACTCAATCTTAAAGTCATTTGCTTCTTCTAAGGTAGTAAGAATATTTCTAAAACCTCATGACAATTTTTTCCAAAACATCAAAGAAAAAAAAAAGCAAACAAATGTAATTGTCAAGACAACCAGACTCTGACAAGGTGACATGGATTTCAAAGGATTTAAACATGTTACCATCAGGGTTCAAAGTCCATTCCAACTGAATATTAAATGCTACAATTTTCAGTTGGTTATATTTCAGGATTCTGAAAGTTTTTACAAAAGATAATTTAAGTTTGAAGTTGTTTTAAACATAAAATGCTCTAAATCGTCTTTGTCAGCATTGACCACTGGGCAGAGTAAGCCTCTTACCTGAAGTCATCGAGCCTCACCAGGAAGCGGACAATGTCGCGATGAGCCTCCAGTACCAGCAGTTCAGTATAGGGGTTCTGACCTTGGTCCTCTCCTATTGTCTGCAAAGCAGCTTTCTTGTAATGAAAAAAAAAAAAACCCACAAAACACAAAACATAAGCATAAAATGATTTTAACTGCACAGTATCCATGCAAGAACAAAAGCTTTTAGAAGCCACAAGATATTATGTTCTAATGCTAATACATACCAGTTCTACATGGAAGTATTTCTCTTATCAAAACCTTTGGTGTTTTCAAACCACAATAAACTTGTAAAGAGTAAACTTTATTTTGTTGAGTCTCAATAAACCCGACTTTAAAACTACTGGGCCAATCAACTCAACTGTTGTTTCTCAATCAAAGTTTGTTAGGACCAAGGAGCTAGCTCAGCAGGTAAAGGCACTTGTCACTAAGTCTGATGACCTGAGCTCCGTCCCGGGGACCCTCATGATGGAAGGAAAGGAACTGACCCCTACAAGCTATCATGTACATTCTCTCTCACACACATTCACATACTCTCTCACACATACACGCATACTTACACACATGCAAACACAATGCTTTCAGACAGACATATGCAAACACAGATGCATACACTCAAACATTCAACATGTGCACTCCCACACAGAAACACACGCATAAACACACATAAACACACACACACACACGCTTTGTTAGAAACAAAGCTGCAGACTAAATGAATCAAATACAGACAAACGCAGCCCACTGCAAGCACTCAGATGTCTGCTTTAATGATTAAATGTAGTAGTGAAAGCAGACTCATGTGTCCTCTGGGCGACAAGACTGGGGGACAGGTCCTGCATGCAGAGTCCTCCAGAAGGCAGCACAGCAGCCTGTGCTAACGACACACACCTCGTAACTTAACTCTACAGGGGAAGTCTCAATTGGCCCCCTTTCTGGAGGCAAATTCAGTACAATTTCACCATAAGAAGCTTTGTTCTTAACCAAGGTTTCTTAAGTCTGACAAGCGAGTTTGGACTACGTTAAGTTTCTGTTCCTGAGACCTCTCCTGGGTGTTAGGATAGACAGCAGCATCCTTCTTCTATACACAGTGCCCCCATCACACCTACCCATGGCCAACAGTAGACACTGTACTATCCTCTGGGGACAAGATTACCCCAGGACTGAGAATCACTTAGACTGGAAGGCTGACTGTAATTCATAAGTAATGTTCTCTCATTCATTAGGAAAAATCACCAGCTCTTATAGTGTACATATTCAAGGCAGTTACACAATTGAAGTACTTTTGTGTGGAAAAGAAAACGTAAGATCCAGCATGCTATCCCATGGTGATGGTTTTGCATTTATCTGGTCTCTTTTCTAGCTGTCACTCAATTATGTGAGAGTTTTACCAGGTATGACAGAACTGAATAAAATAGTGTATTCACTAAATAAGCAAATAGTCAAATATATGTTATGTGTCCATTCAATAATCCACAATTCTTCCATAACCCTAAGGACTTCAAATTATATAAAATAAGTGATTTAAAAAAATCACGTGTCAATGTCAAAGCTATGAGGAAGTTAAAACTGCCAAGTTTGCAATAATCCAAACTGTAAAATGCTTCCTATAAGGAAGGAAGTGTAACACAAATTGTTGTGTGGCACATGAAGTAAATTTCAGATGTCAACATTTTTAAGGTGACAAAATTATTTTTTCAATGTGACGATGAGACCATACATGTACTAAATAAACAGAAATCATTTTCTCACTTAGCTTCTCGGAAAGCAACTAGTTAAATTTACGTTCCTTAAGCAAATTCGAGTCCCGGCTGAGAAGACTTATCGGTTCAAATAAATCAAGAGTGGCAGTCACTCCTGCTGGTTTGTAGTTAAGTCCCAGTTTCTTAGCAGAGGCCAGGTGGCCCTGAGCAGCCGCTTCCGGCGCTCGCCGCAGGCCCCGCCCCGGCCCCGCCCCCGGGCCCCCGCGCATTACCTCGGCTAGGCCCTGCGGCTCGCGGCCTCCTCCGATCAGCCAGCGCAGCATCGGGCCGGGGCGTCCGCGGCCCACGGAGCGAGGGCCGCCGCGGCGCAGGTGCTGGGGCTGCGGCCGAGTGAGCCTGGGGCGAGGCAGCGGGAAAACAGAAGTCTCGTTGGGGCGCCCGCACTGAAGGCCGCGACGGCGGAGGCGGAGGTTCCGCGTCCCCAGTGAGCACGCGCGTGGGCGCCGCGCGGTTGGCGCAAGAGCTCAGGTCGCTCGGGCGCCCCCTAGTGGGCGTGCGCTGCGGCCATGTCGCCGCAGGACCAGCGCTTGTCTAAATCCTGTGTAGCTACGGCGCCCCTTAAACACACTAGCAAGTCTCCTGGTTTCCCAACAGCCAGATGGAGAGGGTGTGCCTGCAGTAGACTTCTGCTCCTGGACGAATCTAGTGGCGTTCTTGTACACCAAGCAGCCAACATTGTGTGCCACAGAATAAGGACTGTACCAAACCCTAACGCCTCCCTTTTTACAGACCAAGAAACTGACCCGCTTAAAGATTAAGTAATGTGTCTAAAGATAAAAGCCAGCAGGTGGCCATGATGGAATTAAGACTTGCTCGGTAAACTTCAAAACCGGTTCTTACACATTGCCTGGACTGTCTTCCAAAGCAGGAAGTATAAAGCGAAGGAATCCGTTCCCTGGCTGTGCTGCTGAAACATGGAGCGACATTTCTAGCTCCAAACATTCTATGTCAGCCTCTAAATTTTCTTAATAGTTACACGACTGGTTATACAACCTGGCTTCGTATCAAAAATTACCTGGACACTTTTGAAAATGTAGACTAGGAAAAGCAATCTCTAGTTGGCACATAGAAATCAAAGTTTGAGGGGACTAATATCCAATATATATATAAAAAACCCAAGAAGGTAGACTCCAGAAAATCAAATAACCCCATTAAAAATGGGGCTCAAAGCTAAACAAAGAATTCTCATCTGAGGAATACCGAATGGCTGAGAAGCACCTGAAAAAAATGTTCAACATCCTTAATCATCAGGGAAATGCAAATCAAAACAACCCTGAGATTCCACCTCTCAACAGTCAGAATGGCTAAGATCAGGTGACAGCAGATGCTGGTGAGGATGTGGAGAAAGAGGAACACTCCTCCATTGTTGGTGGGATTGCAAGCTTGTACAACCACTCTGGAAATCAGTCTGGCAGTTCCTCAGAAAATTGGACATGGTACTATCGGAGGATCCCACAGTACCTCTCCTGGCCATATATCCAGAAGATGTTCCAACTAGTAAGAAAGATACATGCTCCACTATGTTCATAGCAGCCTTATTTATAATAGCCAGAAGCTGGAAAGAACCCAGATGCCCCTCAACAGAGGAATGGATACAAAAAATGTGGTACATTTACACAATGGAGTACTACTCAGCTATTAAAAAGAATGAATTTATGAAATTCCTAGGCAAATGGATGGATCTGGAGGGCATTATCCTGAGTGAAGTAACTCAATCACAAAAGAACTCAAATGATATGTACTCACTGATAAGTGGATCTTAGCCTAGAAACTTAGAATACCCAAGATATAAGTTACAATTTGCAAAACACATGAAACTCAAGAACAATGAAGACCAAAGTGTGGACACTTTGCCCCTTCTTAGAATTGGGAACAAAATACCCATGGAAGGAGTTACAGAGACACAGTTTGGAGCTGAGACGAAAGGATGGACCATCTAGAGACTGCCATATCCAGGGATCCATCCCAAAATCAGCCTCCAAACGCTGACACCATTTCATACACTAGCAAGATTTTGCTGAAAGGACCCAGATAGAGCTGTCTCTTGTGTGACTATGCCAGGGCCTAGCAAACACAGAAGTGGATGCTCAGGGTCAGCTATTGGATGGAGCACAGGGCCCCCAATGGAGGAGCTAGAGAAAGTAACCAAGGAGCTAAAGGGATCTGCAACCCTATAGGTTGATCAACAATATGAACTACCCAGTACCCCCCAGAGCTCCTGTCTCTAGCTGCATATGTAGCAGAAGATGGCCTAGTCGGCCATCAGTGGAAAGAGAGGCCCATTGGTCGTGCAAACTTTATCTGTCTCAGTACAGGGGAAGGCCAGGGCCAAGAAGTGGGAGTGGGTGGGTGGGGGAGTGGATGGGGGAGCATGTGGGGGACTTTTGGGATAGCATTGGAAATGTAAATGAAATAAATACCTAATTAAAAAAAAAAAGAAATCAAAGTTTGGAGTGCGTTCATTGGAGTAGCAAGACCTGAGAATTACTGTTCTAACATTGTAAATTACAAATGTATTTGTAAAAGTTCTCACGTGTGCTTGTATATGTATTTATTAGGCTCAAAGGAGGCTACCTGCAGGGATGTCCCATCCAGTGAATCAATATATAGGATATGGACATACCAAGTAAGATGCAATAAAGAATCACAAAAAGTACTGCCTTCTAGGGACAAAGCAGAAAAGGCTCAGGCAAAAATGAGACTGGGCTACGTGTTCTACTCAGGAGATACTTGATGTGTGTGCGTTCAAGTTGCCAGGACTCTGGGAGCTGATGTGACCATTCATATTCATTCTGAGTGCACTGTGCAAGAGAACACTCCCAAACTCTGTTGCTTTCTGCATCTCTGTGACCCAAAGAAACAACCTAAGGGGAGGGAAAGCCTGTTGAGCTCATGGTTTCAAAGGTGTCAGTCCATCACGGTGGGGAGGGAGGGCACAGTAGAGCACAGCAGCTTCAGCAAAGCAGGCCAGGAAGCAGCACCCAGCTGCTGCCTCTCTCCTGTTCCCCATCATCCAGCACAGGTCCCGGCCCACGGATGGTGATATACCCAGAGGGAAGGCAGATTTCGCTCCGCAGTTATTTCTCTCTAGAAACATTCTCAAAGATGTGCCTAGAAGAATACCTGTCTCTCTTATGTCGTTGTAAATCCAGTCAAGATGACAATTAGGATTGGCAATCATATACTATGTGCATCAAGGGAAGGTTGTATACCCAACAACCCAGTGCAATGAAAAGGACAGAAGAAAGTGAGCATAGCCCCCGGGGGGAAAAGAAGTCTTGCATTCAGTAAAAGGAAGTCCCAAACATCAGCGTTTCAGTTCTAGGAATACCTTCAAACGAGGCAGCATGGTTGTCTACACAGCTGAAGTATCCTGATGTTGCAGTTTCTCCAAGGGCCTGTCCACTTCCACATGAGTCAAATCTCAGGACATTCTGCCTGCCCTCGAGAACATTGAAGAGGATGAATGCTCCCTCCTTCATGGGGAAGGAACTCTATAAAAGATTTGCTCCGTGATGTCTGGGAAGTCAGAGGAGTAGGACTCACCAGGAACTCACCCCTCTACCTAGGGAACAATTATGACAGCGGAGACATTCGGAAGGCGCTATTAGGAATTCCACAGTCTGTTTAAAGCTCTTGTCTTCCAGGAGAAAAGTGGCCCCAGCAGAGGCCAGCCACTGAGGCTTCCATTGGAAGCAGCAGCAGTATCTTTCTCTATTTCCCGTTCTTCCCACTGAAGAGGCAGATATTTAGGGACTCGGATATATCAAGGCAACCATACACATGAGGGAATTTAGGGAAAGTTTACCACATATCCCCAAGGAAAGTACAGACTCAGAAAAGACCCAAGAAAGCCTTAAGCTTTTCCCTCAGGTTCGTCCCAGGAATAGAGACAAACTTCAGCAGTGATTTCCAAATGAGCTAACATAAAATTCAGATGTCCAGTTTCAACCAAAACTAAAACTCAGAAGCATGTAAAGAAACAGGAAGGTGCAGACTATTACAGGAACAAATCTGGCTGAGTAGACAGCTCTGCCAGGAAAGGGTTTGCTCTGCAAGCCTTGAGACTTTGGTGTGATTCCCAGAACTTATGTTGGGGGGGGGCAAGTGCAGTGGCATGTATTGGGATCCCCGTACCTGGGGAGCCAAAGGCAGACCAATGCCAGGGACTCCTTGATTCTGCCTATGTTGCAAGTTCCAAGTATGTAAGAGACCCTGGTAAAAACAAGCAAGCAAACAAACAAGACAACAACAACAACAACAACAAAAGTCAAGGTAGATGGAGCCTGAAGAACAATACCTGAGGTTGTATTTATACATACATGTGCACACATGTACACATCAGAAACACATACACCAGTGACACATGATAGAATGAGAGAACACTAGAATGCTCCTGTGGGGCAGACAGGTGCTTACTGTGGCACTTAGGAACACAGCTGAAAATGTTAAGAAGAAATCAAAGGAAATTCTGGAGCAGAAAAATAAATGGAAAGAAATCACCGCAAGAATTCAAGAGTGGAGTTGAGCAGACTGAACACAAACTAGTAGGAGCTAGGATTGATTAAACTGATTTGATGTGAAGAATGAAGAAAAGGAAAGAGAGTTCATAGAATGTAAGGGACCTGTAGATCAACAAGCAAACCAGCATAAGAATGCTAGAATCGCCAAAGGAAAGGAGAAAGGGGAGCAGGCAGGATATCTGAGCAATAGCGGCCTCACAAAAACAGCAATTTTGATGTTACTCAGACGTGTATAGGGCCACATTGTTGGTCTCACACTGATAAAATTAACTTGAAGCAGTGAGGGTGCATTTGGCTTTTGGTGTCAGAGTGCTCCCTGCCTGGCTGCATCACTTTGGGCCTGAGGTGAGGCTGAGTCTCACGGCAGAGACCTGGTTAAGGAGCAACTCCTCATAACTGCTGGAAAGAGGAGGAGGAAGGAAGGGGGCAGGGATGAGATCTGTCTTGTCAGGGCATGTCTCAATTCCTCCAAGTAGGCACTACCCTCCTAAAGAGTTTGTTGCTGTCCTTCATTGCCCTATCTTGAGAGGCTAGACGTTGGTTAAACTTAATCACGGAGCTAATCCTTTTCCTTTGTCAATTTATGCAGCCAACCAACACCATTTAAGAATTCTGCAAATTCTCCCAAGTTTATACGGAGGGGTCACTAAATTCCTTCTTCTCACAATAGGTAGATCAGGGTCATCAAATGCACTTGTTTGGGTAGTTTGACAAAATTCCACACCGTGGGTCACCCAAGCTTCCAGAAGAGGCTTCAGTAACTGTAGGTGCTGGCAAGTTGCTCTAGAACCACTTCTGGTACCAAAATCTGTATTAGTCAGGGTTTGCTAGAGAAACAGAACTAATAGAATATGTGTGTGTGTGTGTGTGTGTGTGTGTGTGTGTGTGTGTGTGTGTGTGTATGATTTATTAGCGTGGCTTGCAGGTTACGGTCAGACTATTCCAACAATACATCAATAGCTGTCTCCCTGTGGAAATCAGACAAAGAGCAAGTGCTTCCTTCTTCCATGTCTTTTAAGGTTTTTCTTTTCCTTTTTTTTTTTCTTTTAGGTTTTTTTTTAAAGACAGGGTTACTCAGTGTAGCCCTGGCTGTCCTGGAGCTCACTCCATAGACCAGACTGGCCTCAAACTCAGACATCCACTTTCCTCTGCCTCCTGAGTGCTGGGATTAAAGGTGTGTGCCACCACTGCCCCCTTCCATGTCTTTTATATACAGGCTGCCCCCAAAAGTTGCAACCCAGATTTAAGGTGAGTTAAAAGATCTGGCTATGGGATGGTTCTTCTCACTGAAATGATGATTCAGTCAAGAAAAATCTCTCCCAGGGGTGCCCAGTCCCTTGTTTAATTCCAGATGTGTTCAAGCTGACAACCAGGAATAGCCATCACGATGGTATTGCCAAGTCTTGTCCTAGTTACTAAGCAAAAAGAAATCAGACGTGTTCAATTGGAAAGGAGAGAGGCCATCCCTGGGCTCATATAGCATAGGCTTCAACACAGAGAAGACCCCAAAGAATCTGCAAGAACTTACACATGCAACAAAGTTGCAGAGTCCAAGATTGACACACAAAAATAGCTGCGCTGCTATAAATTAGCAACTAACAACCTTACCAGGACATCAAAGAAGCAACTCTGTTTACAACAGCACACTTGAGAATAAATAGTTAATTTAGCCCAGGATGTTAAACACTGTGCACTGAATATTACAAAACACTGCTAAATTTGATGATATTCAAATTCATACTTGCCAATTATAAGAAGTCTCAAGTAACCAAAGAAATCTTGAAAGAAAAAAGTCATAAGACTCAAACAATTCAAAAATTATCAAAGAACCTGAATAGACATGTTATGTCCTCCATGACAAGCACATGAAAAGAAACTACGCATTAGTCTTCAGAGAAACATAAATCAAAGCAGTGGAATGCCGCTCGCACATACAGGGTGACGGCACTTTAAAAACAGGCAAGTGCCAACTGCTGGAGATATGTGGAGAAACCGGGTCCTTACACATTTCTGGCAAAAATGCAAAACAGAGAAGCAAAATAAAAGTAGTTTGGCAATTCTCCAAGAAGTTAAATACACAACTGGCATAGGCTCCAGCAGTCTGCAAGCAGGCAGGAAACCGGATCAGGTACTTGTGCGCCAGTGTTAATAACAACGCCATTCACAGCAACCAAATGGTGGGACGACATGTAATATACATTTAAGTGAGTATATATTTTGCCCCCAAAAGGAGTGAAATTTTTATTTATGCTACAATGTGGACTTTGAAAATAATATGCTACCTAAAATGTGCCAGTCCTATAACAAATACTGTTTGACTCTACATGAAATAGTGGAAGCTAACTTGTGGGGACAGAAGAAAGTTTATGAAGGGCTAGGATAAGGGGAGGGGGTCCTTACTTAAGGACTACACAGTGTATGTATTAATGATTAAAAAAACTGTGTATAGATGGTTTTAATGACTACACAACACTGAATATTTAATACCATCCAACTATATGCCTGTAAGCAATTAATGCTAATATTACATATATACTTTACTACAATGTAAAATATCGGTTATCTCTAAGTGTGATTTTATTTCTGGGTTCTGGAAATAGAACCATACTTAGAGATAACTGATATTTTACAAAAGTGTGAAAGCCGTCAGAAGAAAAATGTATTTGTCTTTTCAACAAAAACTGTTAGAACAATTTGACCACCACATCCAAATAAATGAACCTTAGCATATATCTCACTTCATACCCAAACTTCAAGATGTATCGCTGACATAAATGTAAAGCCAAAGTCTACATGACTTCTGAAATAAAGCAAGGTGGCACACTTTTGTGACTTGGGGCTACATGGAGATTTCGTAAATCTACCTAAAATGACCTCAACAGGGGGCTGGAGATGGCTCAGCAGTTAAGAGCACTGGCTGCTCTTCCAGAGGTCCTGAGTTCAATTCCCAGCAACTACATGGTGGCTCACCACCGTCTGTAATGGGATCTGATGCCCTCTTCTGGTGTGTCTGAAGACATGACAGTGTATTCATATACTTTAATTAAATAAAAATTTTTTAAAAAGTATAATCTCAACAGAACAATTCATAAAAGGAAAAAAGATAAATTGTGCATCCAAAAAATTAGCATATCTCTTCTTTCAAAGACAGTGCTAGAATAAAATAATAAGCCAAAGAGCATAGAAAATAACTGCAAGTCATTTGACTGATAGCCTACTTGAAGCTAGAATACATTTTAAACAAACTTAGTAAAGATCCATATATAGGGTGAGATGGACTGAATGCATATTATCCTTTTCTTTCCAGGTTAACTAAAAAACATTACAGAATTTATGTCTGATGGTGTTACTCCCTAAGGACGCCGATCAAGGTGAACTGGGGACCACGGGAGTTCACAACAGTATCAAAGTCAGCTCTCTGTCCTCCTCTGGTAAGTTCCCAGCCGGAATGGAGTACAGATTCAAACCTTGAAGCAAGCAAAGGGGTGCAGACACAGCTAGATGTAGGAACTGCTTCATCTGGCTGGTGGCTCTGAAAAAGGAATCCATAAAGCTCAGAGAGAATTGTGGGATCTTCTAGGGACCCCAACCCACCCACCCCCACCCCCACCCCCACTACCTTGCCTTTCCTCCCACTCTCCCACGCCCTGGCTTTTAAGACACCCACAGCAATGGTAACAGCAGTGACAATAGCTGAAAACAGGAGAACTCAGACTCCAAAACTCTAAGAAATAAAAAATTCGCTCTGTTTGATGGCTCACATACTGAGACAAAGAATGGATCCAAAGCCTGCCTGCTGGCTTCCTACCTCCCTATCAGCTGGCAATGGAAAGCTGTAGAACTGGGTGGTTTCTGGTCAGAACAGAAAAGAATGATCTATAAAATACCAGAAAGCCCCAGAGAGCCCTGGGAAGAGGGATGCAGGAAAGAGCCTTCCATGACTTCTGTGAACTCACTCTACTGCCTCACCTATGTATGCACGCATCTTACCTTAATGTGTACACTAAAAACATCGAGAACAGGGCTAACAGAATTCTGCCCTCATCCAAAACTGGTTATTGAAGAGGGCAGCACAGTTAGCAACACAGACTTTAAAACTGAACTGCCTCCGGCACCACAGTTAGGATGTGTGCCTAAGTCTAGCCAGGCTAATTGTTGTTAAAATAGAAGTGCCAGCATTCCCGCAGGACTAACTAAAACTAGCATCCATACTCTTAATTTCTGGGAGTATAAATCAAAATTACATGTTATATGAAGATAAAGATTTCAACTCGTGGGAAAACACAATCAATATGTTTTGCCGATGACAAAAGCAGAAAGCAACTGGACTTGTAAGACTTTAAGATAGTTATAATAGAAATTAGGAACTGGGGCCAGATAGATGGCTCAGTGATTAAGAGCACTAGCTTGTCTTCCAGGGAACCCTGGGTTCAATTCCCAGCATTCTACATGGCAGTTCACAACCATCTTTAGCTCTAGTCGCAGGGTCTCCACCACCCTCTCTGGCTTCTGTGGACATCACATGAACATGGTGTACAGACAGACACACATTCAGGCAAGGGCTCATACACATAAAAGAAAAGAAATAAAATCACACAAAGAATGAAGAATTTGCTAATTAAAACCACTCTGGAAATTCCACCCCACTCCATCCCCACCAGAATAATCCTGATCAGGAAAACATACTGGAGAGGCTGTGGGAGGAAATGAGCCCCCCTCACCCCCCCCTCACTGCTGATATGAGTATAAACTAGTGCAATCACTTTGGAAGGCAGTACAGAGGCTGCTCAGAAATACAAAACACAGAACTACAGTATGCCTCAGCAATACCGCTCCTGGCCAGAAAGCCAGAAGGCTCTCTGTCAACTACTGAGATGCTTGCACACGCACAATGAGAGCTGTGCTGTTCACACGCTTAAGGAAAAGGGACCAGCCCAAGCTGTCTATGAACAGAAAATTGGATAATAAAAATGTGGCCCATATACACAGTGGGATTTTACACAACTCTCAAGGAAAATGAAGCTATAAAATGCTTAACAACATGAATGGAGCTGGAACATTACATTCAGAGAGGCAACCTAATCACAGAGTCAAACATCCTCTTTCTTAAATGTCTGTATGTGTGTGAAGTAGGGTTGTAAGGATGGGCATATATATGTCACCAGATTGGAGAGCATGGTGGGGGGTGGGTAATGAGGTGTTGAGAGAGATGAGGGAGGACACAGGCCCGCTGTGACAGCAAAGTGGGAAGGGAGCTGCTAGGTGCTCTTGGATGGGCTCAAGGGCACAATGGAACTGATAGAAAAATCAGTGGACCCCAGAGCTGGCCTATTTATTTATAAAGATCATCAAAATTAATAAGCTTTCTAGCAAAAACAAAAACAAAACAACTCACAGAAATTAGTAGTCTAAGGAATGAGAGGAAATGTTACTGCAGAGCCGGCAGGCATGGGAAGAGCAGGAAGTAGGGACAGAGCAGAACCCACCAGTAAGTGACAGCATCTTAGGTGTCTCAGCCACCAGGGCAGACAGGCACAAACAGGAACCACAGTCGTCTCAACCATTTACAAAATTGGGCTTATAAATTAATCATGTCAAGAATTTCAGGCCGTGGTAATAAATTGCTGAAACCACCAACAGGAGTTCTCATAGGCAAAATACTTGCAAAATGTAAAACAGAGAAACAAGAACACCGTATTAAGAACCAAAAGGAATTAGTCCCTGTTCTCCAAAAACTTAGTAAACGTAAAGACGACGGTGAGTAGACGGCTGCATTTTAGAAAGAAAGGTGAACAGCAGCAGATGGGCACCTATGAACCAGAACGAGCTCATGGACCGAATGCATTCTAACGGGAACCAGTCGCTGCTGAGGCACAGCGCAGGGGAAGCTGCACTGCATCTCGTGAAGTTGTCCTCCATGTGTCTGAGAATACACACATACGCTTACTCTTAAAGCACTACTTATTCTCGGCGTTATTCTGTGGGCTTTGAAGTCATTGTTTTGAGAACTTTGAGAACTTAGAACCAGTCGCAGTTCCAGCCCAGTGGCACCGGTACAGGTGCCGCACCGTCCTGGGTGCCACACAGTCACAGGTGCTGACGACTAACCTTCACATCCGAAAGTGATAAGGCATTTCATGAGGTCGCGGTTTACCACAATTAAAGTAGAAAAACGAACCATTGAAGTGTGAGAAGGTTTTATAAGTTAGTTTGCATTCTATGGACATAAAATTACGTACGTGTTTAATAACAGGCTGTATAGCAATCGCTCCCTTTTTACCCTCCAGCCCAGAGCTGCTGAGGCACAGCACAGGGAGGCTGCGCTGCATCTCGTGAAGTTGCCCTCCATATGTCTGAGAATACACACATATGCTTACTCTTAAAGCATTACTTATTCTTGATGTTATTTTGTGGGCTTTGAAGTCATTGTTTTGAGAACTTTAGCTTCTTGCCTTAGGTGAGAACCAGTATTAAAGCTCTTTCCGGGCAAGCCTTCAGATGGGCAAGCCTTCAGATGGGCAAGCCTTCAGATGGGCAAGCCTTCAGATGGGCAAGCCTTCAGATGGGCAAACCTTCAGATGGGCAAGCTTTCACATGACACTGCCGTCTCCTCACCCTCCTACCTACATACGACATTATGCTCCCAACGCTCTCTATACGGGGATCACCATGCCTTTACTAATCAATACTATGTTTAATAGTCTGAGGCTATGGCATCAGGTGTAAATGTCATTCAATATTGAATAAAACAGAATATAACTGTTCCTTGACTCATGATGGGTTTAGATCCCAATAAGCCTATCATATGTATGTTGAAAATATTTTAAGCCAAAAAACATAATATACTTAATCTACCTTACATCACAGATTAGACAAAACCAGCCTGCCTTAATGATGCTCAGAGCACTTGCATTAATCTCCAGTCTGGCGAAATCGTCTAACAAAAAATGCCAACGGAATATATTTCTAAGTGTTCGCTGTTGCATGTAATGCACTGACTATTATCCTGAAAGTGAAAGTGGAATAGGGTACAAGTATCCTGTGCCCCATTATGAAATACAAAATCATGACGTGAATCTCAGTGAGTCTAGGACAACGCGGCAGGCTTGTGTCCTCTCGGTAGGTGTCTCCTGTTTCTGCACTTGGAATTTAACTTTTTTAGATGTGGAGCTTAGTGGTTTTCACCAAATTAGTCATTTTCAACCATTGTTTCACAAAGTGTTATTTCTGCTCCTACCTGATGTCCTGTACTCTTTCTTCACACAATGGTGTGCATAAAGGCATCCCATGGTCCTCTGGGGGTTCTTCGGCTTGCTCAGTCTTCACCAGTCAAGTCTCAAATTGTCTCTGCTTTTTGTTGGTTCAAGTCCACTGCTGTGCCTCCCGCAAAGTTTCCACTTTGCTTATTTTATTTCCATTTCACTTTCAACTTCAAAGTTTCTGTATTGCTATTTTTTTTAACGTTATGGGCATCCTTTAAAACATTGGCGCTCACTGCTGGCTAAGACATCCTTGCCAGTGTCTTACTTGTGTAAGCATGGTTTTCTTCAGTTGTTTGAGCACTGTTACAAAGCCTGCCTATGTGAATATGATCACGTGGAAATATGCTCATTCTAGGTGTGCATGGACAGTCTTATCTCAGTGGCAAATTTTCCTTCTTCCTCTTTGTTCAAGGCTAGGTTACACTTGCCTGATTTGTCCTTGTTTTTCTTTGTGCTGTGCTTCTTGTTTGGTTGGTTGGTTGGTTGGTGCATTTCTAGTTTTCTTGTATATGATACTGGCTACTCTGTTTCTTTCTCTGCTTTTCTTTAAGCTGTCTCCACTCCTGTTAGTCTCCACGTGTTACTGGTGATTGCTTTTTAGGATGCCCTGAAACATAAATGCTGCTAGAATCTGATACAACCAAATTAGGAATTATCCTTGAGGGCAATATTTGAAGTTTGTCCTCGGAAGTCTTCCTCTGTAGCTGTGTATTTTCCTGGTTGTCTGGGAAACAAGACGGCCTATGATTTAGCTTGTTACTTTCAACATAATTTTCCATTCAATCAAACCTACAATATAATTTTTAAAGGGTTTCTCTTTCTTTCTCTTGCAGATACCCCTCATTCTTCTGACCCAGTCTGGATCTGCATTTCTGTAGACTTGTTAAACATCTATCACCCTAGTACTTCCATTGACATACATAGGAATTTCTGAGAATTCCTTTTCTCTCAGGGGTCCCAAACATTGTACTTCTAAGTTATTACCAGAGAAAAAGAAGACTTAAGTCCACAGAGAAATAAAACATAGGTATGGATATTAAGAGCAGCACTACCGGAGGATCCAGCAATACCTCTCCTGGGCATATATCCAGAAGATGCCCCAACTGGTAAGAAAGACACATGCTCCACTATCTTCATAGCAGCCTTATTTATAATGGCCAGAAGCTGGAAAGAACCCAGATGCCCCTCAACAGAGGAATGGATACAGAAAATGTGGTACATCTACACAATAGATTAGAAAGCATTTCTAAGAGGGAAACTCATAGCTCTGAGTGCCTCCAAAAAGAAACTAGAGAGAGCACACACTAGCAGCTTGACAACACACCTAAAAGCTCTAGAAAAAAAAGGAAGCAAATTCACCCAAGAGGAGTACGGCAGGAAATAATCAAACTCAGGGGCGAAATCAACCTAGTTGAAACAAGAAGAACTATTCAAATAATTAGCCAAAGGAGGAGCTGGTTCTTTGAGAAAATCAACAAGATAGATAAACCCTTAGCCAGACTCACTAGAGGGCACAGGGACAGCATCCTAATTAACAAAATCAGAAATGAAAAGGGAGACATAACAACAGATCCTGAAGAAATCCAAAACACCATCAGATCCTTCTACAAAAGGCTATACTCAAAAGAACTGGAAAACCTGAATGAAATGGACAAATTTCTAGACAGATAACAGGTACCAAAGTTAAATCAGTATCAAGTTAATGATCTAAACAGTCCCATATCCCCTAAAGAAATAGAAGCAGTCTTAATAGTCTCCCAACCAAAAAAAGCCCAGGACCAGATGGGTTTAGTCCAGAGTTCTATCAGACCTTCAAAGAAGATCTAATTCCAGTTCTGCACAAACTATTCCACAAAATAGAAGCAGAAGGAAGGCACAATTACTCTGATACCTAAACCACAGAAAGATCCAACAAAGATAGAGAACTTCAGACCAATTTCTCTTATGAATATCGATGCAAAAATCCTCAATAAAATTCTCACTAACCGAATCCAAGAACACATTAAAACAATCTTCCATCCTGACCAAGTAGGTTTTATTCCAGGGATGCAGGGATGGATTAATATACGGAAATCCATCAACGTAATCCATTATATAAACAAACTCAAAGACAAAAACCACTTGATCATCTCGTTAGACGCAGAGAAAGCATTTGACAAAATACAACACCCATTCATGATAAAAGTCTTGGAAAGATTAGGAATTCAAGGCCCATACCTAAACATGATAAAAGCAATCTACAGCAAGCCAACATCAAAGTAAATGGTGAGAAGCTGGAAGCAATCCCACTAAAATCAGGGACTAGACAAGGCAGCCCACTTTCTCCCTACCTATTCAACATTGTACTTGAAGTCCTAGCCAGAGCAATTCGACAACAAAAGGAGATCAAGGGGATACAAATTGGAAAGGAAGAAGTCAAAATACCACTCTTTGCAGATGATATGATAGTATATATAAATGACCCTAAAAATTCTACCAGAGAACTCCTAAACCTGATAAACAGCTTCAGTGAAATGGCTGGATATAAAATTAACTCAAACAAGTCAATGGCCTTTCTCTACACAAAGAATAAACAGGCTGAGAAAGAAATTAGGGATACAACACCCTTCTCAATAGTCACAAATAATATAAAATACCTTGGTGTGACTCTAAGGAAGTGAAAGATCTGTATGAAATGAACTTCAAGTTTCTGAAGAAAGAAATTAAAGAAGATCTCAAAAGATGGAAAGATCTCCCATGCTCATGGATTGGCAGGATCAATATAGTAAAAATGGCTATCTTGCCAAAAGCAATCTACAGATTCATTGCAAACCCCATCAAAATTCCAACTCAATTCTTCAACGAATTAGAAACAGCAATCTGCAAATTCATATGGAATAACAAAAAAACCTAGGATAGCAAAAACTCTTCTCAAGGATAAAAGAACCTCTGGTGGAATCACCATGCCTGACCTAAAGCTGTACTACAGAGCAATTCTGATTAAAAAACTGCATGGTACTGGTACAGCAATCTACAGATTCAATGACAGACAAGTAGACCAGTGGAATAGAATTGAAGACCCAGAAATGAACCCACACACCTATGGTCACTTGATCTTTGACAAGGGAGCTAAAACCATCCATTGGAAAAAAGACAGCATTTTCAACAAATGGTGCTAGCACAACTGACGGTTAACATGTAGAAGAATGCGAATTGATCCATTCCTATCTCCTTGTACTAAGGTCAAATCTAGGTGGATCAAGGAACTCCACATAAAACCAGAGACAGTGAAACTTATAGAGGAGAAAGTGGGGAAAAGCCTTGAAGATATGGGCACAGGGGGGAAATTCCTGAATAGAACAGCAATGGCTTGTAAGATGGAGAATTGACAAATGGGACCTCATAAAATTGCAAAGCTTCTGTAAGGCAAAGGACACCGTCAATAAGACAAAAAGGCCACCATCAGACTGGGAAAGGATCTTTACCTATCCTAAATCAGATAGGGGACTAACATCTAATATATATAAAGAACTGAAGAAGGTGGACTCCAGAAAATCAGATAACCCCATTAAAAATGGGGCTCAGAGCTATACAAAGAATTCTCACCTGAGGAATACCGAATGGCTGAGAAGCACCTGAAAAATTTTTCAACATCCTTAATCATCAGGGAAATGAAAATCAAACCAGCCCTGAGATTCCATCTTACACCAGTCAGAATGGCTAAGATCAAAAATTCAGGTGACAGCAGATGCTGGCGAGGATGTGGAAAAAGAGGAACACTCTTCCATTGCTGGTGGGATTGCAAGCTTGTACAACCACTCTGGAAATCAGTCTGGCGATTCCTCAGAAAATTGGACATGGCACTACCGGAGGATCCTGCAATACCTCTCCTGGGCATATATCCAGAAGATATCCCAACTGGTAAGAAAGACACATGCTCCACTATGTTCATAGCAGTCTTATTTATAATAGCCAGAAGCTGGAAAGAACCCAGATGCCCCTCAACAGAGGAATGGATACAGAAAATGTGGTACTTTTACACAACGGAGTACTACTCAGCTATTAAAAAGAATGAATTTATGAAATTTCTAGGCAAATGAATGGACCTGGAGGGCATCATCCTGAGTGAGGTAACCCAATCACAAAAGAACTCACACAATTTGTACTCACTGATAAATGGATATTAGCCCAGAAACTTAGTATACCCAAGATACAAGATACAAAGCACATGAAACTCAAGAAGAACCAAGACCAAAGTGTGGACACTTTGCCCCTTCTTAGAATTGGGAACAAAACACCCATGGAAGGAGTTACAGAGACAAAGTTTGGAGCTGAGACAAAAGGATGGACCATCTAGAGACTACCATATCCGGGGATCCATCCCATAATCAGCTTCCAAACGCTGACACCATTGCATATACTAGCAAGATTTTGCTGAAAGGACCCAGATATAGCTGTCTCTTGTGAGACTATACCAGGGCCTAGCAAACACAGAGGTGGATGCTCACAGTCAGCTATTGGATGGATCACAGGGCCCCCAATGGAGGAGCTAGAGAAAGTATCCTAGGAGCTAAAGGGATCTGCAACCCTATAGGTGGAACAACAATATGAATTAACCAGTACCCCCCCCCCCCGGAGCTCATGTCTCTAGCTGCATATGTATCAGAAGATGGCCTAGCTGGCCATCAGTGGAAAGAGAGGCCCATTGGTCATGCAAACTTTATATGCCTCAGTACAGGGGAATGCCAGGGCCAAGAAGTGGGAGTGGGTGGGTAGGGGAGTAGGGGGGAGGGTATGGGGGACTTTTGGGATAGCATTGGAAATGTAAATGAGGAAAATACCTAATTAAAAAAAATTTAAAAATATATCATGCTCTAACTCTAACCAAGCAAGTGAAAGAAAGAGCTCTATGACAATAACTTCAAGTCTCTGAAGAAATAAATTGAAGATATCAGAAGCAAGAAAGATCTCCCCATGTTCATTGATCAGTAGGATCAACATAGTGAAAATAGCCATTTTACCAAATGTAATCTACAGATTCAATGCAATTCCAAAAAAAAAAATCCAACACAATTTTTTGTAGATCCGTATTTATCATTCTGCACAAAACTTAAGTCCAAGTGGATCAAAGACCTCAACATAAAACTGGATTCACTAAGTCTAATAGAAGAAAAAGTGGGGAATAGCCTTGAACTCATTGGTACAGGAGACAACTTCCTGAACAGAACACCAATGGCTCAGGGTCTACGATCAACAACTGATAAATGGGAGCTCTTGAAACTGAAAAACTTCTGTAAGGCAAAGAACACCATCAAAATGAATTTTAAAGGCATCAACTACAGAATGCAAATTTTTACTGTGCAAATGGTACAGGCTAACTGCTGACTGCACAAAGAGTCTTTCTTTTTCTTAGAAATGTTCAGACCTTCAGTGAAAACCACTTAACACTGAATGCAAAGGGACTCCTCAAACAGGTTGGGGGACGGGCCACATTGTAACTGCTTCTCAACTGTGATCTTCCTCAGGTGGCCCTGCTAACATGACTCTATATACTTTGAAGGTTAAACAGGTAGAAAAAGGAAATGAGACCTTTTTACTACGTAAGTGTATATAACAATTCTTTGTTCAGTTAGTTTTTATTTGGCTTGGCTTTTTCCCTTGTTTCTCATAAATTACCATAAAATTTTAGAGTTCTGTGTTACACACTGTCTCTCCTATGTCATACACTCTCCTATATCACACACTCTATCTGCCCTATATTATACACACTCCTATATTACAATACTCTATCTCTCCCATGTTATACCACTCTTCTATATTATACATCCTATCTGTCCTATGTTATACATTCTCCTATATTACAATACTCCAATGTTACACATACTATCTGTCTTTTTTTTTTTTTTTTTTTTTTTGGTTTTTGATACAGGGTTTGTCTTTGCAGCCCTGACTGTCCTGGAATTCACTCTGTAGACCAGGCTGGCCTCAAACTCAGAAATCTGCCTGCCTCTGCCTCCCAAGTGCTGGGATTAAAGGCATGCGCCAGAACTGCCCAGCTTTTTAAAAAAAATTTTTAAAGATTTATTTATTTATTTTATTTATATGATTACACTGTAGCTATTTTCATGCACACCAGAAGAGGGCCTTGGATCCCATTATAGATGGTTGTAAGCCACCAAGTGGTTGTTCGTTCTATCTGTCTTATGTTATATACTCCTATATTACAATACTCTATCTGTCCTATGTTATACACACTCCTATGTTACAGACACTATGCTATGTTATACACTCCCCTATATTACACACTCTATCTGTCCTATGCTATACATACTCCTATATTGCACACACTATCTGTCCTATGTTATACACTCTCCTATATTACACACACTATCTGCCCTATGTTGTACATACTCCTATGGTACACACACTATCTACCCTATGTTATACACTCTCCTATGTTACACACACTATCTGTCCTATGTTATACACTCTCCTATGTTACACACACTATCTATCCTATGTTATGCATACACCTATGGTACACACACTATCCTGTTATACATATTCCTATATTACACACACTCTATTCTATGCTATGAATACTCTAATGATTCACAGTCTCTATCTCATCTTATGCATATTTCTACATTACCTATTCTCTTATGAGGAAAAATACTGTTTGTTTAAAGGAAAGACAATTCTCCATAATATAGATTATTTTTAAAGGATAATATTTTGAGCCATATTTCTTGTATATAGTTACTATTAAAATCAGTAAAAAGAAAAAATAAACAGTAATTATTTTTTGAAGGACAAATGAAGGTAGTGATCCTGTATATTTTAGTGAGCAGTGATGTCCCTAGAAGCCCCCAGGGGGCATCGTAGCCTTGTTTTTCCTAAGTGCTTGTGCTAACACTGCACACAGGACAGGATCCACATTAACAAGAAATGCCTTTCTCTAAGGTAAATATGAGAATAAATGATATTTTGTTCTTAATTTATGTTATCTTGAGCAAGTATTTCCAATCTGAAATAGCTATGAATTTAAAATATTTTTATTGAAATAAAGCATTTTCAAATGAAGTAACTCATAAACCAAAATTTTAAAAAATAAAATGCAATTTTTACTTTATGTAAAGAAATTGACATAAGAAGTCAATAATGCATGCCTTAAATATATATGCACACACTATAAATTTACTGTCAAAAGAATAATCGCCATGAGTAGTAGCAGTTTCCTTTCAACTGTTAATAATTTGTGGCCTCTAAAACAATATTTTCTAAGCTTATGTTCTCTGATTTTTAAAAACAAGAGCATTACATTTATACAACTGACAAACACACTTTTTAAGGTATTTAACAAAACATCAGGAGTGCAGATGACAGCACATTTTTCAGCTAATATCAAATAATGGGATTCATATAGTTAAAAACACATTTTCAAAGGCTGGAGATACGGCTCAGTGGTTCAGAGCATTTGTACACAGGGCAGCTCACTAACTGCTGCAACTCCAGTTCCAAGGATCTGACCTCTCAGGCCTCCATAGGAACCAGTACACAGCATATATGTAGGTACTCACTCATACCTATAACACAAAAATGAAATTCCTAAATGCATATATTATACTCCTTAGGTCCCTGATAAATATAATTTAATGGTGAGTTATGTAATGTCTATGAAAAGAAAAATAGTTAGTGGAATATGCTGCCTGGTTATTTATTTTCAGTAAAATAAACTTGTTTACATCAATATCCTATGTAATTGCATATATAATGAGTGTTTATATATAAGCATAAGTTATTTTGAAAGTATGTATTCCAAATTTATCAAACTATACTTTAGAAGTAGGTTCTCATAATCATTTATAGGGAATGATTTTGTAAGGAGTTTTTTAAATTCACTTTATTTACTAAATAATGAACATAATTTAATTGAAAGTTCGGTTTGCAATTTAGCTGCAAGTATTTCATCTTTAATCCTCCTGAATTGTACGTCCCAGTGCTTTATCGTGTTGTCTCTAGCATAAGATAAAAAGGTTCTAACAAAAGTCTACATCGAGAGATGCACTTAAGGTACCACTTGGAAACGGCTTCCTGTTTACACTCACAACACCTTAAGTTTTCCTCAAGTTTTTTTTTTTTTAAGATTTATTCTTTTAAAATGTTTGTGTGTTTTATGTGTTGTGTGTGTGTGTGTGTGTGTGTGTGCGTGCGCGTGTGCGTGTGTGTGCCACATGTGCGTGAGTGCCTACAAAGACCACAAGAGGACATCAGTTGCCCTGTGACTAGAGTCACAGTTGGTTGTGAGAGTCTTCTCGAAGGCACTGAGAACCGAAGCTGGGTCCTCTGTGAAGAGGAGCAAGTGCTCTTAACCACTGAGCCATTTCTCCAGCTCCTTTAACTAAAATATTGGTAGAAATTCTCCGGTCTGAATGTAAATCAAACAACAAAAATGATTTTTAAGATCTTCTGTTATTCCTCTTTATTTCAATGAGATTACTTTTTTTTATGTTAAATGTGATGTCCGCTTCAAAAAGATTCCAATTTTAGGAAGATTTTTGTCATGGGTTTCACTAGTTTTTTGTTGCTGTTTTAGTTTAGTTTTGTTTTGTGAGGCTACAACTGAAACTAGACCTCCCCTACCACTGACAAACTCCAGACCTTCTAGTAAACTTTAAAAAGAACTTTTTATTCTTTGTAAATTTCATATTATACACCTCGATCTTGCTCATTTCCTGTCCTTTTGTATCCACCCTCTGCTCTTGCAACTCTGCCTCCAAAAGAAAAACAAACGAACAAACATCTCATCGCAGAAGCTGCAGTGTCACACAGTACACCCTTTTGAACAAACAGCTTTGCTTGAAAAGTTTATTCCAATGAGTCACTTGTTCCAGGCCTCTCTCTCCTCTGCTACACTATCAATACTGGATCTTTACAGCGACTCCTCTCGGATATCCTGTTGTCGTGCTGTGTCATGGAGAATCCTGAAGCTTTGGTTCTGTAGGACTGACCCCTTCACACCCTCCAGCAGTTCACAGATGGGACAGATGTTGAGGTGGGCCAATTCAAAGCCCTAGATCTGGGCCTGGGGGCTGGGGGGTAAGCTGAGTTGGTCAGCACACCATCTCTCCTGCACCCACACCAACAGGGTGAGCTCTCCAGCACTGCCCCGCCTAGCTCACACAGTGCCTCAGCTGGCAAGGGGCAGGGCTATTTCTCTTCTGGTACCCTCAAGGGCCAGCTCGCCTGCACCTTCACCACCAGAGCCAGCTCTCCCAAATGCCACAGCTAGTGAGCAGGGTCCAGCTCTGCACAGCTGTTGGTCCCAGGCAGCAGCGCAGACCAGCGACATTCACGTGGCCTTTGGTGGTATCATGGGCATGACATCCACAGAGACCTTGGCTGCTACACTGCCACAGACCTAGACATACAAGTATCTCAGCAGCGGAGGCAGCCAGGACCTCAGCTGGCAGGGCAGGCTCCTCACATTGGGCCATTCCTCTCCCCCCTTCCGTCTCCAGTTCCTCCTCTCCTCATACAGCTCAAAGCTTCTCTTCCCCTCCCATTTCTCCACCACAAACGTGTACATGGTAGTTATTCAGTCATACCTGCAGTGGGTCACAAGATAGCAGGAGGGCCTCTGGATGTCTCCTGCCCATCCTCACTGCACTCCATGGGCTCGGTTGGAACTCTTGTCTGACTTTAAGGCTACACACGCTAGGGCAACACTTTGCTTTCTGTTGTATATGACACCCACAAGCAAACCAATCTCCACAAGGTTTATTAACCCAAACCTCTGGATTTTTTCCTGAAAATATTAAGCAAAAGTATTCTCAATATATTTTTTCTAGTTCATAAAAGGTCTGTGCTTTTTAGTAATTGAATGGAAAACACCTTAAAATCTTAGGGCTTAAAATCTTGGTGACACACACCTTTAATCCCAGCACTCAGGAGGCAGAGACAAAGAGATCTCTGTGGATTAAGAACTAACCTGATCTACCTAGCAAGTTTGAGCCCAGCAAGGGACACACACACACAGACACACACACACAGACACACACACACTGTTTCAAAAATAAAATGAAATAAAGCCTTAGGACTTTAAACTAACTTTCCTTTTAAGTCACTGAAGTGTAACTTTCAGGCAGCCACAGTCTTACCAGAAAGACACATGTAATTAGAGATCAAGCAGTTGAGAAAGCCAGTACAATTATCTCTCTTACACTTTGGGTGTAAAGTCGCTCTCTTATGGGGTTCCAGGACCATTAAAAAATAGACTGATTAAATTAAATTAAATTGGTTAAATTAGAAACCATAGTTGTAACTTGAAAAGGTAACTACTTCAATAAACCAGGTGGGACAGTACCTTAGTAATTTCTTAGAACCATGACTTCAGAGTTCAAATTACTCTATTCTGTGATTGATAGGGCTACTTTTACCTAAAGATCTTTAAACTCTGCCAGCATTAACCCATTTCACATTTTCTGCAGATTATTCTTGGTGTTATGTAACCTAGGCAAAACCAGGCTACAGTACAGAAAAACGCAATACACGCTCATGATACCTACAAATCATATTCAATAGCTCTAAATATTTTGACACACTTGTTTTTTTTTCCCCCCCGTCTTTGGAAAGTCTTGGTTGCTGCAAGATATTAAATTTATGATATTATATTGTCACTCAATCTTACATACTTCTATGTATGTCTTTAAATAACATTTTTTATTTCACCACAGTATGATAAAACCTACAAAATTAACAATGATTCTTAAATATTTTCTAATAATATTTACATTTATTTCTATAGAGAGTTTTATGGTTATGTTATTTTAACTTGGTCTTGCAGTACTGGGTATTGAGGCCAGTGGTTTACACATGCTAAGCAGAAACTCTCCCCCTAGCTAGCCCAGACCGCTCTAAGACAGAATTACATTTGGAATCCAGGATCTTTTTTCCTTATTTCTATACATTTCTATTTTGAACTCGTCCTTTGGTTACAAGGGCCCTCCATAGATGTGAGTCATTAACTCCGGGCACACTTCTCCAATCCTGAGGGAAGCCTCAGTAGATTCCTGAGTGCTCCCATGACTGTTTCACCCCAATATGTACAAGCTTTCTGCAGTCTTTTAAGGTTAGAACAAAACCCAGAGAAGGAAAAAGTGGGGAGGGAAAACTAACACTGAAGGTCTTTTTAAAAGGCAATACAGAAACCTACTACTATAGAAGGTTCCTAGAATATGTAAAGGGAGTTTAAATGAAGGCACCACATAATGGGAGAGTCAATACCATAGCGAATGCTACCAAATACAAGTCCAGTACCAGGAGTCGGCTACATATTTTTCAGCTGATGGTCAAGGAGGTCTTATAGACACCCACAAACATGACAGGCTGTTGGTTATCCTTCAAAACCTGATAGTAAAATCTTGCTAAAGACACCACGCACTTCTGTCATCTAATATGGAGAATCAAGCTGGTGCTTAACTCGAAGCTTCGCCCCCACCAGCTAACATTTATATTGCGGGAAGGCGCTACACGTACTGCCAGATATGAATTCAGTGAGCCACAAACTTGCTAGGTAGACCAGGTTAGTTCTTAATCCACAGAGATCTGCCTGTCTCTGCCTCCTGAGTGCTGGGATTAAAGGTGTGTGTCACCAAGATTTTAAGCCCTAAGATTTTAAAATTATGAGGTTGAGTGAGTAGGGGATGTAGGAGGTTAGGGTAGGGAAGGAACCTATGAAAAATTAAATATGTTCAAACATAAATTTGATATACTTTACGTCAAATATATTTGTATATATTTGTATACACACATATATGTACATATATACATATGTATATATTATATTAAATATGTATATAGTTATACATTATTTATATATCAAGTATATTTGGTATAAAATATATATTATAAGTATACACTTAGTTATTATGTTATAAATATATACATATTTAAATATACATAATATAACACATAATATTATATAATATAATTTATATATTTATATTTTATATATTATGTATATAAAGCAGTGGTATGTGATTCACACCACCATAATTATAATTCAATGAGCCCAAATTATTTTTTGGTTCTATCAGTGTCATACTGAAGCTCAGGTTTGATTAATTTGAAACTTGATATATTTCCTTTCTTGATCTGTGTTTCTAATAATTATCCCATATTGAATATAACCTCAACTTAAAACCACTCCCACTATCTCCTTCCTTTTCCATAGAATATTTTAAATTAAAACTGTAAGCTTTCTCAGCACTTAGAACACATCTAGAAAATATGAATTCACAGTAAATATTTCAGAACAGACTTCCTATTGTCCTTATCCTACTAAAAACCTAATTCCAGGTCCTCTTATTAAAGAAGATAAATAATTGTGCTAAGTATTATTGGATTAAATTCTCTAGTAAAATGACAGACTGAAGCAGGAGAAGTGGCTCAGTGGTTAAGAGCATACACCACTCTTGCAGAAGACATGGCGTTTGATTCCCAGCATGCACAGTGGGCAGCCTACAACTGCTGGTAACTGTGGTAAGCACTTGAGTTTGAGAAGGCCAGGCATGGCCACCTGTACCTGTGACCCAAACATAGATAGGCAGGTCTCAGGAGCTTGCTGACTAACCAGCCTAGCTGAAATGGAAAACTAGAGATTCCATGAAAGGCCCTGTTACAAACAAGCCAGAGAATAGTGTAGGAAAACACACAGACTTCTCCAGTGGTCTCTGTGTGCATCCTCTTTGGTACACACACCAAATACATACGTGCACACATACACACACAGTTTTAGTGCTGGGGAGATAGCTTCGACTAGTAAAGTGCTTATCACCTAAGCATAGGACCTGTGTTTAACTGCAGGAGCCAGGCATAATGGACCGCACTTGCAGTCCCAGCACTGGGTGGGGCAGAGACTGCAGATCCCTGAGGCTCACGGCTAGCCAACTTAAGTTACTCAGGGAGCTCCAGGGCCAGTGAGGGACCCACTCTCAAAAACCAAGATGGAAGGACACTTGAGATGATCCTGTGGCCTCCACACACACTCACATACATGCATGTGCACACATGTGCCCTCACATGTATGCAGTCTTGCACAAAAACATTGATAGCATTAAATGCATATTAGAAAATAAGGCTGAAAATTAATGAAGTGAGCATTATTCCAGAGAAGTTAAAGAAAAAAAAGTCAAGAAAGGAAGAAGGAAGAAGTCAAGCAGAGATTATACAAAAACAGGTAAACTGGTAGAATCTCAGAACAAAAATTTAATTTAAAAAAGATTTTATTGAAACAGTATTAGAACTGACAGTCCTGGCTTGGGGAGATGGCTCAGTCTATAAAGTCTTTGCACTGCAAGCCTAAGAACTTGAGTTTAGTTTCTGGAGCCTACATTTTATTTTATTTTGTTTGGTTTTTGTTTGTTTTATTGATTGATTGATTGATTGATTTGGTATTTTCTTCATTTACATTGGAGCCTACATTTTTAAAGTCTGGTAGGCTATTGTGTTATAATCCCAGCCCTCGGAAGACAAAACAGAGATCACTGGCTCGCTAGACTTGGTAAGTTCCAGGCCAGTGAGAGAAAACCTGTCTATTAAATTAAAAAAAAGTTAAGTGGGTAGCACCTGAGGAATAGCACTCGAGGTAGTTCTCTGGTCTACACACACACACACACACACACACACACACACACACACACCATACACACACACACACACACACACACACACACACACAGACACACACACACACACACACACACACACACACAGACACACACACACACACACACACACACACACACAGACACACAGACACACACACACACACACACACACAGACACACACACACACACACACACACACACACACACACACACACACACAGATACACACACACACACACACACACACACACACACACACAGACACACACACACACACACACACACACACACACAGACACACAGACACACACACACACACACACACACAGACACACACACACACACACACACACACACACACACACACACACACACAGATACACACACACACACACACACACACACACACACATACACACACACACACACACACACACACACACACACACACACACACACACACACACACACACACACACACACACACACACGTACACACACACAGACACACACACACACACACACACACACAGATACACACACACACACACACACACACAGATACACACACACAACACACACACACACACACACACACACACACACAGACACACACACACACACACACACACAGATACACACACACACACACACACACACACACACACAGACACACACACACACACACACACACACACAGACACACACACACACACACACACACACACACACAGATACATATGATGTAAGGTATTATATGGCATATAGATAGAGATACATGGATGGATAGATGATAGATAGATAGATAGATAGATAGATAGATAGATAGATAGATAGATGATAGATAGATAGATAGATAGATAGATAGACAGACAGATGATAGACAGATAGATAGATAGATAGATAGATAGATAGATAGATAGATAGAGACAGACAGACAGACAGACAGACAGACAGATAGATAGATAGGTAGATAGATAGATAGATAGATGATAGATACGTGCATACATAAATTTGTAAACACACACAAATGACAACCCTATGAGAAGACTGATCAAAGCAAGCAGGTAGAAATCATGAACATGAAACATTAAAATATAAAAACATACTACATATTTTTGAGTGAAAGTTATAAACAATTTTATGAATACAAAATTGAAATTTCCAGTAAAGTGGACTTCATAGAAAATGCAATTTACCAAAATCATATCAGAAGTTTTAAAAAGATAAATACTTTGTTAACTATTACAAGAAAGTGAAATCCATGCCTTCACAGGTCAACTGCACCAGTCAAGTAAGTCCCATCAATCTCATATAATCTTCCAGAAATTGGAAAAATAAGGGTGATTTTCTATTACTTTTGTCAGACTAAAATTAGCCTAATATAAAAGGCTGGCAAGGACATTTTGAGAAAGAAAAATTACTAGCAACAATTCATGAATATAATAGAAATCCAAAGCAAGATATATGTGTCAGCAAACAAAATGCAGCAACACAGAGAGAGGACGCCGCCCCGTAAGCAAGGCATACTTATTACAGAAATGCAATGCTGGAGTAGCATACAGAAACTGATCAACACATTTCAGAGCATCCGTGCAGAGAGAAAACGCATGCTTGCTTGCAACAGTTAATCTTTCTTGTCGACTTGGCTGGAGACACACCTCTGGGCAAGCCTGTGAGGCTGTTTGTAAAGAGGTTAAACTTGAGAGAGAGAAGACCCTCTTGTGTGCACTGAGACTCCGTGGCCCAGGGTCTTAAACTGGATAAAAAGAGACACCGTGGAAAGTGAGCTGAGTACCACTGTCCCCCTCTCTGCTTTCTGGCCACAGTCACAGAGTGACCAGCTGCTGCTTTCCCTGACCATAGGACTGTCCCCTCAAACTGTCACTCAAAATAACCCTTTAATCCCAGCATTTGAGAGGCAGAGGCAGGTGGATCTCTGTGCCCTTAAGGCCATCCTGGTCTACAGAGTGAGTTCCAGGACAGCCAAAGCTACTTAGTGAGACCCCGTCTTAAAGAAAACCAAAAACGAAAAGAAAAGAAATGTGGACTGTAATAGAAAATGTAAACAGCCTAAATAAATGTCTGCAGTATCTTTACTATAATATACATATTTTTGAAACCCAAGTCCCTATCAGCATTAGAATGTGTAAGTGACTTTTAGTATATTATATGGCGATTTTACAGAAGGATATATACAATAGCAAAAACAAGGTAACTATAAGCCGTCCAGGGCCTGACACATGCTCCACATCTTTATCCTGTAACTGACTGGGATGTACGCTCGTGTGCTTTTAAGTGTATTGATAGTTCACGTTTTTTAAATGTCCTTGAAATTCATATGTGTTAACAAGAGTATGAGGACTAAACTCCCTATGCATTGCCTGTAGATGTACAATTACCATGACAAAGAGCTAAGAATTGGTGGCCTTCAGGAGGCAGGCTCCTCTCCACCAGACATACCACTGCAGGCTACCTACCCTCGAGAACCGCCCCTCCAGGCATAAAGTGGCTCTTTGCAACATTTACCTTCCTCTCTGCTTGGGTGGTGTGCGGAGTCAACTTTAGATATTCCTTAGTAGAGGAACTGACAGGTAAAATTTGATGGATAGATATTAAATGATAAGCAGCAGTCAGAAACAACAGCCAAAAGTGCAGGCGGCAGCATGATTGACGCTTTAAATATTGTTGAGCAGAGAAGGCAATAAACTTACATCAGTAGCCTTCATGAAATACATATTTAAAGCAAAACACATATACAAATATATAATTTTTAGGTGTTCGTACTTCCTATACACATACATTTATACATACGTGCACCGAATGCTTTAGAGAGTAGGAGATTCGAACTGGAATAAGGCCAAGGTTGGAGGGATATAAAAGATAAAGAAGGTTCGGGGGATGAATGGGGATGGTGGCATGCCATGTATGGAAGAACAGAACTGAAAGCCAACTCTTGAGGAGCCCAAGAAGACACAAAAAGCAAAGCAAGTCGTTCACGCCACCATGAATAAGCTACAGAGCCCCCGTGTCCTTACAGGGACGTCTCCATATGTTAGAATCCTATCAGATTTGTTTCATGGGGCTCCCTGTGCAGTGGCTGCTTCCCTATGTCATACCTCTGCTCTTCAAAATGTTAGTGAATTAATGTCAGCAAGCTTGGATCTTCCTTTGCAAGACCTACAGAATCCCATGGGACTGTGAACTCCCACTTTGGAATTAAGGGATGTAAGCACTTATATGGGTTTACTAGACACTGAACCTAGGGCTTTATGCACACTGCACAAGTGTTCTGCCAGGAACTTATTTGCTCGCACCCTGATTTTTCTCTTTTTCTTGAGGCAGGGTCTCACTAAGTTGTGGAGGCTGGCCTTGATCTCACACTCTAGCCCATATAAGATGCCATCTTGTAGTTCTTCTACCTCAGGCCTCTATGTAGCTGAGATTACAGGCCTGTTCCACCAGGCCAGCCCATGTGCATTATGTTACAAAGCATCCCTCATGGGGGCTGGAGAGATGGCTCAGGGGTTAAGAGCATTGGCCACCCTTGCAGAAGACAGAGTTCCATTCCCAGCACCCTCTCAGCGGCTCACAGCTGCCTCTGTTCCAGGGGATCTGAGGCTCTCTTCTGAACACCACAGGGACCAAGCACACACAGTGAAAAACACAAGGCAGAACATTCACACAATAAAAATAAAATAAAGAATTTTTTAAAAACATACTCATAGTTATTGTATGAATATTAACCTACAGAATCCAAAATGAGATTTTTGGTGAAATTTAAATAATTCTAGTTGAGTCTAAAAGTTCTATATTAAGAACACAAGCTTAAGTAGGGTCTTTTAAAACTCAATATTTGCTTTAAAGGTTAAATACAGTATCTTTTTTTTTTTTTTGCTTGTTTAAGAAGCCATCATATAAACTAATATAATATCATCAGTGCATAGAATCTTTAAATTTACACAGGTCTTATGTAAAAAATATAATCAAAATATAGAACTTTAGATAAAATTCTAGAACACATTTGCATTTACTCAATTATACATGTGGAGGAAATGGTATATGGAAAAAATAAATAAAAGGAAAGGCAACCAAGCTAAAACTACAAATACTAGGTTTGGATAAAACACCAATACAACTACAATTTAACTGTTTATGGAAATCTAACATGGGGAAGGCATAGTCAAAGAGATGACCAATACAAGACACAGATCTGTCGTTAGGGACCAGAGCCCAAAAGCAACAATGGCTATGGTACTGTTTTATCATCTTTGTTCCTCACATGAAAGAGTGCTTTCTATTTATAAAGTGTGTGCTGTTTTAGGCTCAAAATAAATCTGCAGACTGGGTAAATTATAAAGAAAAGAGATTTATTTTGATTCTGAGTTCTGGTTGAAGAGACAGAAGTCATTGTCTGGTGATAGCCTTCTTGGCTGCTGTTGGCAGAGCCCAGAGAGGCACAAATATTCATAAGAACTTCCAACTCCCTTGTTAAAATGTGGACTTGCATTAATCCAGTCTAGGGTTCATGTTGGACAAGAAGATGAAACTTGGCAATTTATCCAAAATGAAGCAGACAAAGGGACAAAGAAGAAATGTAAAAGAAATGTTAAGAGACATGGAGCAGTCTGGGAAACCAGGTAAAATCAGATGACAGACTGGGAGACAATGTGACAAAGAACAGTTGGTAGAAATGGTGGCTATGGACTTTTCAGAATTGCTGATAGCTATCCATGGACTTATGGAGTCCAGCACGTTTCCATGTGGCACATGTAGTCCTGTATGTACCACGGTAATGATGCTCAACATTGCTGGCCAGTAAGAAACCTGAAATTAAAACCAGAATGAGATATCACTGTATATTTATCAAAATGACTAAATAATAATGTACAAGGGTTGGAGAGATGGAGGAGAGAATCAACTCCAGCAAGATGTCCCGACCTCTATAGGTGTCTGCGCCCCCTGCCCCATGTGTGAATGGGTGTGTGTACATGACATGTGTGCACACCCACAAACATATACATGGAAGGGGGGTAAAATAAATAAGTGTAAAAATAATAATAGCACACTAATACTGGCAAAAGATCAGAGAAGCTAACTTATTCATATTTTACTAGTGACAGGAATTTAAAATGGCAGGCAGTCACAAAATAGTTTTGACAGTTATGAAACTCTGTATAGGCTAACCAAAATTTAAAAAAAAAAAGGAAATTACTTTTACACAAAAACTTAAACATAACTGTGTAAGTAACTTTATTTGTAATTGAGAAAAAGCTGGCACCAACAGGCAATTAAGGAAATTATGATTTGTACATTATGGGATACTGCTAAGCAATTAAAATGAGCAGACTATTGACAGCTACACAATTTGAATTAGTCTCAGAAGTACACTGACTAGGTGTTTGAGGTGGTGGACAACCTCAAAGGTAGCAGACGGTCAGGCACCATTTGTACAAAGTGTTTGGAATGGCAGTCTCTGTGAATGGAGGAAGGATTAGTGGCCGATGGCAGAGAACACTACCCAGATGGCAGAGAACCCTGCACAGGGTGGTTGCTCTGACCCAGATGTGCGTGTCTGCCCCAGATTCTTCAGCGGAAGCCCAATCACAATCCCTGTGGTACTAGGACGTGGGTGATGCAGTAAGGAACTCTTACTGGTAGGAAGTCTGCACCAGGCACGAAGTCGGCAATGCCCTGACACTGGACTTGCTAGCTCAAGAATTGTCAGAAATACATCCCTGGAGTCTGTTCGTATTCAGTGTTTTAAATAGACAGTTTATCTTTTAGTGGTCAGGTATGCAGCAGAAAGAAAGATTTGTTGTTTTATCTTTGGTGTCTTTTCATTGAGGAGTTTAGCCCGTGAATATTCAGTTATTGTTGAGAGATGTGTATTAATTCCTGAATTTGTGTGGTGTTCTGGGGTTTCTTAGTCTTCGCTTGCCTAACAAATGTCTTACAATAATTTTTTAAATCAATTTTGGATATGTTTACCATTGTCTTTTATTCACATGTCCCCAGCATTCTCGGTAGAACCAGCTCACTGGACATGTGCTGCCTTTGTCACAGCTAGTTCTGTCCCCTCCATTCTGACAGTTTTGTTGGGTAAGGTAGTCTGGGTTAGTAACTGTGATCCTTTAGAATTTGAAAAACATCCTTCCATGTCCTTTTGACCTTTATCAAGTTCTTTGAAAACTCAGCTGTGGCTTGGCAACGCCTGCCTTTATATGACTTGTTCCTTTTCCTCCTTGGTATGTTCTTTTCTTTGTTTTTGTTGTTTGGTTGGTTGGTTGGTTTTTGTTTTGTTTTGTTTTGTTTTGTTTTGTTTTGTGAGATGAGGTCTCTCTGTATGGCCATGACTGTCCTGGAACTCACTATGCAGACAGACCAGGCTGGCCTCAAACTCACAGAGATCTGCCCATGTCTGCCTCCTGAGGGCTGGCACTAAAGGTTCTTGCTATGCCTGGAGCCCAGTCACTGTTACTGCACTCTCTCTTTCTGCCTTGACCTATAACGAGACACGGAGAGTCAGTCTCTTTTGTGTTCCTTTCCAGTTGGTCTTCAGTATGACTCGTGAATAGGTCTTCTTAGATTTGGGGGATTTTCTTCTATGATTTGATTTAAAATATTTTCTGTTCCTTGGCCTGAAAGTTATACTCCTTCTATGACCATAATTTATAAATTTGGTATTTTTACAGTGTCCCACAGACCTAATATATTCCATTCATACATTGTTCTTTTTAATTTGCCATTGACTTTAACTGAATGACCCAAATCCTCTGCCTTAGGCTCACGCCCTTCCTTCTGCCATTCTATGGGGAGGCTGTGTACTGATGCTCTTCCTAAACTGTTGTTCCCAGGTCATTTCAGCTGTGTTCTCGTCAGTGTTCCCCACTCTATGCTTGGCTCTATTTTCATATCACGAATGGACTTGTCTCCTTCCCCTGTTTGCTGTTTTCTTTGGGGGGGGGGCGGAATTTATTCAGAGTATGACCTGTGTCCTCTCTGAATTCACTGGTACATTTAAGTCTCCCTTGAGATCCGTTAACATATTTATACCATTCTTTTGCATCCCTTAGAATTTCATCCAAGTCACTGTCATTGGCGGCCTTTGCTATGGAACTAGTAATTTTTGAAAGACGTTTTTCTCAGCTTTTCATGTTACTAGAGTTTGTCCCTGGAGTTAGTTTGCTGGATGAGACGTTCTGGTACATATGAGTTAAGTGGTCATTTGTTTTTAGCTTGTGATACACCTTCTGCTTCTCAGATCTTGGCTCAATTTAGTGTGGCTCAAACTTCAGTACCAGAAGCACTGAGTGTCAGTCCATGGATGGGATACCTGAAGACCTCGGCTCAGTTGTGGGGCATGGGTTTAGCCTCATAAACCACTGTGCACTGTGATGGGCGTCGTTCCAAGAGCAGTGCTTTTATGTGTCTTTAGTTTGTAAGGTACTGTGCGAGTCAGGACGCACGAGGAGCATTGCGCATGCGCCGCAGGTGCATGTTGGTTATGTGTCCTCTTGCTTCTCCAGTAAGAGCACATGCATGGTAATAGCCGTGTGTTCTACAAGTAGGAGAAAGGGTTCATCTGGATTCACCAGCAGGGCTACACACAAGCTTGGAGGAAGTCCAAGGTCTCAAGACCTCTAACATGCCTGGCCCAGTGATCCAGTCTAGCGTCTGAAGTGTGCTCCCAGGAGGTTGGAGAGTCAGGGAGTTCTGGTCTCTCTGGTCTCAGGTGGGCATGGGAAAGCAGAAGTGTACTGTGGGAGCCAGGGAGCCTGGGGCTTGTAACCAGCCTGTGTGTGAGGTGTGGTCTTCGAAGAGCAGTAGCTGTGTGGAAGAAGATCACAAGCAGAGCTTAAAATTTTTCCATTATTAAGCATTCTGAGGTGTAATTAATAAATCTGCTCCACAGAGAAATAAGTTTATTTTTTAATAAGGATGACCTATGGAATGACTCTACTACTTATATTCTTGAAATAATTTATTTCACCAATTTTCTAGCACATTCCAAGCTTAGATTGCTTGGTAGCCCCAAGGCAATAAGTAACTAAGCCAATATGGAAGACAGAGACTACTTAGTACCATATGGCTATTCGATGTTCTCCTTCATCTATGATAGTAAAATCATTGGGAAAAAAAAAAACTTCTGTATTTTTCAAATTGTCTGATGGTAGGGATCACACTTAGTTTTTGAAATTTATCAAAATGGTTTTAATTCTTCTTTGGAGCTATGTATATATAGTCAGCTGTTGTTACTCTCTCAGCTTAGTCCCCAAGGATAAATAACAGGAGAGCATGGATGGGGTGGCCCTGCAGTATTACGAATAAAGGCAGCAGTGGGATTTGAAGAGCCAACTCTACATAAGGCAGGACTAGTGAGCTTGTAGCATTTGCTAGCTTCGGTGGTGTAAATGCTTCCCCACGGCCAATATGATGGTCCTAGATGTAGAACAGGTAGGAAATGCACAGCAGCACACCAGTGTAGTGTATCTGTGCTCTACGGCTGCAAAAGACAGATGCAAAGAGCCGCAAGAACATCAAGCCCACTAAATGGGATACAGTAACTAGACAGTGATACTTTTATTTGCTTATTACTTTTGTTTCATTGTAATTTATTTAAGTGTGAGTTCATAGGTTTTTGTTGTTAGTAACTACTGTGCTAACAATAAGCTAGCAAGACTCCTGCTATTTCACTCAAGGGTACCACTTGGCGTTTTTAGGAAACGTACAGAAGCCAGGACCACGATATGTAGGCAACAGATCCCGTATTTCACTATGAGTATATATGTATTCCTACATACTCATGCACTGGATATGGGGAAGAACTCCAAAAGCTTTCCTTGTGGCTATTGCTTAATAAACGATATGCTACACAATTCAATGACATACTAAATTAATTGTTTTGCAGATAACAAACTTAATTTAAATTAATCCAGGCAGATCAGAGGGGATAATGCACCACATTATTCTGGGTTCCTAAAATGTCATCTAGCAGACCTGAAAGAACTCCATCACTCCCGGGCTGTGTAGCCCATGGATGAGACACAAGGTTAGACAGAGAAGAGGGGGAGAAGGGAGACTCCCAAAGGATTCCTTCCACAATTAATTATGTAAATCACAAGTAAATTAGACACTAAAAATTTAAGATTGATTGAAAGCCTTGCTCAAATTGGTTTAACTGTGATTCATAAACCAATCACGCAAATTCATATGTTAGGTTGTGTAAAAAAATTAGAAAGATGTAGAATGGAATAAGATTACCTTAATTTAAATGTGAAAGACATGGTTGCTGAAGTATGAGTCTCTTAGACTGTTAGCAGTAGTCCATCAGATGTTAACAAAATCTGATATGCAACAGTTTTACATATCCCCTTGTGGGAGAAAGATCAACTTGTGATCTGCTTTATAAATCAGCCACAGTGTTAGAGTTAGGCTACTGTAGCTAAATGGCTTTTAGATATGCTTCCTGTTTTAAGCTACCATATTTACAAATGAAAGCTTTTTCAAACCACGGCTTTTAATATAATTTGCATATTTAGTAATACATTGATTAAAATTAAACACGGATTCTTGCAATTTATTTCAGAAACAGATGGGCTGCATTAAGCGAAAAGCCAGAGCCTTTAAATAGAACAGACCCACTAGCTGACTGCTGGTAATGATGAACACAAAAACTTTGTAAATTGGGAAGGGGGAAAATGCCCACTGAGCTTATTCCAAAGCTTTTCTAACTAGTGATTCCATAAAATTAGTAATCAAGTTAATTTAAAATGAATAATGTATATTAAAGGTGTGCATTGCCTTAATGAAAGTGAATTTCTTAGGAAAAAACCGGAATGCTCCCAAGGAACTTTGTGTTCTCCTAGTGTGCAGGCTGAGTCCCCCAGTTTTCCTAATTGAGAGCTTGACAGAGGTTGCCAGCAGGTGGCGTTCTTCTATTGCATACATCTCTGCTGAACTATGGCTTTACACTGTCAGGAAATACGCCACAAATTTACTCAATGGTGGAAATATCCAGTCTCAAGATCTACTTCTCAAATGACCTGTTTTTAAAGTAGCCTTCACTTCTCTGAACAGATCAGACTGCAAAGAGGGTTTCAAGTGTAGTCGTCTGCCTCTGCTGTTTTGCTGAGCAGCATTTACAAAAGGGTTATTTTAGTATAAAAATACATAAATCCCTTATCTTAGACCTTTCAGCAAAGTTAGAAAGACTAAGCTTTTGCCTCATTCCCTCTAACAGTGTGCTATAATTCAGTCAGATCATATTACTGTGCTAGTTCAGTTATGAAAACGCAACTTTGTAGGTTTCATTCTCTGAAGCATTTTCCGAGTTACAGTAGAAAAGTCTGGCACGGTGCTTTGAGTTATCCAACACTTCCCACTTATAGGCAATCAATTCTCAGAGTGAGATCAAGGAAAATCTATGAAGTCGAGGATGTATTACTTAAATCTGAGAGCTACTCCTCCTTGATTATTTCCTGAGTTGAAAGTGAAAGAGAATTAAAGCTATAACATTTTTTTAATAAAAAGGTTCATGTTCCTCAAAAAACCTTTCACTGTACAGTAACAAAATCTTACTAAAGGGTAGACTCAGATGACCAAAGATGAGAATGCATCTCCTACTTAATACGAAGGTAAGCAGAAACTATGAGAGTAAGCAGAAAGAGTTTAAGAACGAAGTGTTTATTTCATGAAAAATCAACGACACAGTTTTGAAGACAGGACACCAAATAAAACTACTTTTATGGAGAGCCAATGATTTCTAAAACCACACGTGAAGAAAAGAACAACAGAAACCTGTTTTACCACAGCCATCACTACCGCAGCACCACACTGTGGAGGTTTTTATTTTGTTGCATTTTTTGGTTTTTAAATATGAAAAATCACCTCCAGCTTTTCCAAAGTTTGATTAAAAAGTCAAAAGTGCTTAAAAGGCCATCCCCCTGGTGTCACTCGCTCTAACAGGAGGTGTTTGTCACCTATTGTGAGTTGTGAAAATCCCCCTGTATCCAATGTGTTTTGTCTGGATTGAGATGGCACGCAGTTGATGGCTGTGACCTTCATGGTGGCTTAGATCCCTGGCTGGCACTGATTTTTGATTTAGTGCCGATCTGCTGCGCTTGTCACAGGCTGCAAGGTGCTTTCCATGCACTAATGGAACAGCTCAAGGGCAGAGGGCCCTGTAAATGTCTATCTCTCGCCAGCCACAGGCTAAATAGAGAGGTGAGTTTTCTACATGTGAATGACAGACTCTGAGATTACACACAGACGGTAATGCCGAGTTTTCAAACCCGTGCAGACTTGGCAAAAATAACAAGTATCCCAAAGTGCATGCTCTAGGGCTATCTGTCTTCTAATGAATATGTATCTACACTGTTAAAATGGAATATTTAACACAAATACTGATAATATATCTTCATTTGGTGGCAGGGAACTAACCATCAGTTGATGTGTCCTTTGGTTCAATTGCAGTTGTTAATAAATTCTGTTACTTAATGGTGTCTTCAACAGAAAATTGCCTATGTCCAAACTTTTTCCTTCTAAGGAAATGCAAAATGATATGATAATTGGTATAGAAAAATAAATTTTAAGACAAAATATTACCAGATGGCTGGTGGTTCGTCTTTGCCAGGAATCTTGGCCACTGAAGGATATTCTGCATACACAGTAAAGAAAACAACACAGGTGAGCTCTGCCTTCTACATTCAGCTGAGCTTAGTCAGAAGCAAGCCACACCAACAGGGTAGCCAACCTAGAATGAGAACATTGATGTAAGCAAATCGTATGCATCCCATAAGGCTCCGCCAAATGCCAGCTCCTCCAAAAGCAATCCCTATCTTCTGAGAACTACTTTTTCTCTGAACCTCTAAGCGTTAGGCTAACACACCACTTAGCACTATTGCTACAGCCTTCTCATGTTAATGACAGAATCACCGGAAATGCCGATAGTTTTAAATTTTCCTCAATCTGCAGATTGCTACCAAGTTGTGGTCATTCATTCATTCATTCAACACGTTCTGAGAATACAAAGTGTGTCAGGCACAGGCGATGGTGCTAAAGATGAAATGGATGTATTTGCTCTCGAGGAGCTTACAGCCCATTGTGGAAAATAAGATAAAGCATGTCCATGAGATACGTTATGCATTTCATACAAGTGTTTGAAATGACTCCACAGGAAACTGCTTCTAAGTGCATTCCAGCCATCTTTTATTAATATAATTTTGTCATTTGCATACCGCTCGGGACACGAACTGTACTTTCAAGATGGACCAGCAGTCTGCCAGAGAATATCCCAAGCCCTTGCAGAAACATGGAATGCTCTCTTGGATGGGGAAATAAAGTCATTTAAAATGCTATTTTTACATGAATTGAATCACCATATAGTATGACACAAACATATAGAATTTATATGTACATATAAATTTTTAAACTGTTTACAAATAAGGAAAACCACTATTTGTACATTAAAATGGAATAAGGAATGGAATGCAAAATTTAAATGAAATTTTTAATATAAAAAAATCTCAACAAATATTACTTTCAGCCAACCACCTTTTGTCTATCTGAGTGAGAAATCCTTATTTCCTGCCAGCCTTGATTGTACACTTGAAACTTTTAACAGGCTTCAGAAAGTGTACATGCATTTGGAATAAAGAAGTCCCACTGGCCCTCTTCCTAATTATGCACCTCTGTGTGAGTTATTTAACCAAGGAAGACCTGAGTCTTCTCATCTACACAATATGCATGATAATACCTCTCTTCAGGGCAGCTCTAAAGGCGAAGAGGGCGGCTCTGTGTAAAGGGTAAAGACTGCCTACTTATCTAGCAACTTCCCTCATCCCGGTGGAAAGGGACCTGTCAGTTGCTTATGTCACCAATGTGCACGTTGTCACTGAGACTGCTTGCATGTAAACCACCGACTGAAATAATTCAATCATCCCCCTGCCCCACAGTGATTTCACTTTCTGTGTGTGGAAGAGACTGGTTAAACCCTCATGGACTCCACTGAGATGTGCGCATGACTTGTCACTGCCTCTACTCAAGCATCCCGCATCCCAAGCGGCCTACCTTCCTTGTGCCTCAAATCTCCTAGCAGCTCATTAGATAAGTATCATATGAGATCCCACGCTATTTTGTGCGGGTGACAGGGTCACGGTAGCCCAAGCTAGTTGTAACTCATGGCAGACCTTCTGTCTCCACCTCTCATGTACTGGGATTCCAGGTGTGAGCCTCCACACCAGGCTGCAGGTTCCTCTTCTTCCAGCTTTCCCTTTAGCAAACCTAGACATTGGAATAACCTCAGCCACCGCTCCTATGCTGGAGGCACTCGCAGTGCCTGAGGGAGCCTTGCAGGCTGCACCACCCTGGTCACCCTGGCTAACTGAATCAGAGACTTGATGCTCAAGCTCTCTGTGATGTTCTCTTGAACAAACACACTCAGAATCCATTTGCACTGACCCCAGGTCTCTAGGTACCCATCAGGATGGGTTTAGATGTTCTCAGAATAGCAGCCCTGCCTTGGTGTGTCAACACTACTGTCCTCTAATGACGGGCTCAAGCTGACAGTCTGGCAGCTGCCTCAGGTCCTCCTTTCCTGCTTCCCTTCTTTCTCTCCTGTCAGAATTTAAGCTAACACCATAATTGTCTACTACGATTTAAGCTTTTCTGTTTTGATTTAAACTAGTACTGTGCTTTTTTAAAAAATTATCCTTCCATAAACTTTTCCCTAGATTGTAAATGCCATGAAGGAAAGAACTACAAATTTTACAAAATATTTACCTCAGAATATGTCAAAACACTCTATATGTCAACAGACTATCATGATACCACTGAATTCTTACTGCATCCTAGGCATTGTATTAGGTCATTTAGTTCTCTTAATAACCCTGTAGCAATTTTTAATAAATTCCCCACCCCCCTCTCCCTCTCTCTCCCTCATCCCAACCACAAATTCTCTCCCTTTTCCTCACTTCCCCTTCTGCCCTCCAATCGACTCTTCTTCTGTTTCTCTTCAGAAATGGATATCAACCAACCGTGGCGTATCAAGTTGCAGTAAGACTAGGTACCGTCCCTTGCATTGAGACCCAGATAGAATTTTTAATTTTTTTTTAATCTTGAGACTGTAATTGCTTCATTTCCTCTTCACTTCCCTCCCTCCAAATCCTCTCCTAGACTCTTCCTTGATCTCTTTCAAATTTGTGGCCTCATTTTTATTAATTACTGCTACATACATCTATGCATGCTTACATATTCCTAAATATGTAAACATAATCTTCTCAGAATTCTCAACAGAGAAATCTTTAATGGCCAAGAAACACTTAAAGAAATGTTCCACATCATTAATCATTAGAGAAATGCAAATCAAAATGACTCAGAAGTTCTACCTTATATCTATCAGAATGTCTAAGATCAAAAACTCAAGTTACAACTCATATTGGCAAGGATATGGAGCAGGGGAACACTTCTCCATGGCTTTTGGGAGTGAAAACTTGTACAACCATTTTGGAAATCAATTTGGTCGTTTTTTTCAGAAAATTGGGAATCGATCTACCTCAAGAACCAGCTATACCACTCCTGGACATATATCCAAAAGATGTTCAGCCGTACCACAAAAACACTTGCTCAACTATGTGCTTAGCAGATTTATTCATAATAGCCAATAAGTGGAAACAACCTAGATGCCCCTCAACTGAAGAATGGATAAAGAAATTTTCATTTAGACAATGGAGTATTTCTCAGCCATTAAAAATAATGACATGAAATTTGCAGGCAAATGGATGGAACTAGAAAATATCATCCTAAGCAAGGTAACTCAGACCCAAAAAGACAAACATGGTATGTGCTCATTTATAAGTGAATATTAGTCATAAAGTACAGGATAACGTACAACAAACCACAGACCCAAAGAAGCTAAGTAACAAGGAGGGCCCAAGGAGAGATGCCTGAAAGGGAAATAGATTAAGCATTGGGGTGGATGGAGGGAGGGGACTGGGGAGGGGAGGGGAGGGGAGGGGAGGGAGAGACAACTGTATCTAGTGGGAAGCATCTCTGGAATGAGCTAGAAACTTAGGACAAGGGAAAGAGTGACCCTATCTAAGACCCCTAGCAATGGGGGATATGGAGCCTGAACCAGTCATATCCTGTAACCAGGCAAGACTTTCAGTGTAGGGACTGAAGCACCAACCCATCCACAAAACCCTAGACCCACAATTTGTCCTGGCTACAAGATGAGCAGGAGTAGAAGGAGGAGAAGAATTTGAATGAAAGGCCAAATAATGACTGTCCCACCTTGAGATCCATGCCAAGAAAGGGAGCCCCGTGACACTGCTGACATTCTGCTATTATTGCAGACAAGAACCTAGCATAAGTGTCATCAGAAAGGCTTTACCCAGCAACTGATGGACACTGATGCAGAGACCCACAGACAAACATTAAGTGGAGCTTGGGGAAATCCTGAGGAAGTGGGGGACAAAGGATTGAAGAAGCCAGGTGGGTCAAGGACACCACAAGAAAACCTACTAACCTGGGCTTATAGAGACTGAACTGCCAACCAGAGAGCATGCATGGGACAGACATAGGCCCTGTGCACAGATGAACCAGTTGTGCAGCTGGGTCTTCGTGTGGGACCCCTAAAGTTGAAGCAGGGGCTGTCTCTGACTACATTGCATGCCTTTGGATTCCTTTCCACTCACTGGGCTGCTTCATCTAGCCTCAATAGAAGTCCTACTGCCACATGTTGTACCAAGGCTGGTTGATATCTGTGGGAGGCCTCCTCTTTTCTGAGGAAAAGGGGAGAAGTGGAGAATGGGGGTAAGGGGAACGGAGGGGGGAAAGAACTAGAAGGAGAGGAGGGAGGGTAAGCTTCAACTGGGATAAAAAGTAAATAGATAATCTTAATAAAAATAAAAACATGCCTTCCTAACTAAATGAGCTGCTAGGTCTATATAATGTTACTTGCATGTATTTATTTTCTGGAATGACCACTTGGGGTTAGATGGCTAATTAGTGTGCTCTTCCCTGGGAAAGACTTCTCCTGCTAAAGTCTTAGTATTCCAGGGTTGCTTGTAACTCTTTGTGTAGGGTTGAAGCCTCGTGAGCGTCTGTCCTCCCAACCTCTGTCCACTTGGGCTCGTCTACTGTTGTTCTTGTTTAGCTTATGTTTCAGCAGTCATGTTGGTGAGGGCTAGTGAAGTCATGTATCTTGGAGAAGAACCACCAACCTCCATTTTACTAAACCAGCATACTTCTTAACTACATTCTAAATATGTGACCTTATACCCACAGATAAGTGTAGTCCACACCCCTCATCAAGGTAACTTCTCTTTGCAACAGAGACCATTACAGAAAGCCACAACCTATCAAAATGCAGAGTTGTGAAGCCAGTTTCAACAAATACATCTACAGGACACCTAAGCACCTACCAGCACCTAAGGCTCAGGAACACTGCAGAAGGGAGCAGAAAGATGGAAAGAGCCAGAGGATCAGGGAGTTTGCTGTAAGATACACCTGAGGATCATCAAAAGCTATGCCCATAAAGTCTCACCAACATGGCTGCCTATGAAAGTGTGACAGGAAGCTCGCTTTCCAAATGGGGAAACAAAGAGGAAAATGTGAAATAACTAAGCACAGGTCACAAGAAGAAGAGCTAGAGTTCCAACCTGAGCAGTATCTCCAAAGCTTATGCTGTTAACCAGCATGCTACAGGATCATAGAACATGGGTATTGAAAGGAGTTTAGTGGCCGTCTATTTTCCTGTCTTGTATCTGGATTAGTTTTGCCTAATTGTTTTGGTTTGTTTGTTTGAGACAAGGTCTCACTATGGTAGCTAAAACTGGCCTCAAGTTCACCATCCTTATGCCTCAGTCTCCTGCACGTTGCAAGTACAAGCTTGTACCACTATGCCCAGCTTAAGCATCTGCTGTTAGGGCTCGGAAAATGGTTTCATTGGTAGGTGGGTTAAATACAAGGGCTGCGTTCAGTGTCTATATACAAAGTCTAGCATGGTAGTGAACACTTGTAGTCCCAGTGGTAGGAAAGTGAAGACCCACCAATCCTTGGGACTCCCTGATCAGTCAGCGTAGCCTAATTAGAAATACCCAAATCCATGACAGAAGCCCTGCCTTAAAATATAAGGTGACCACTTCCTCAGGAAGTCAAGGTTGATTCTTACACCTGTGCACATACGTGTGCGAGCATGAACTTATACACCCACCTGCACTGTAAACTCACACACAAAATGAAAACATTAAACAAAAGACATTTTATTTACTAATTTTAATGTTTCACTTTTTGTTTGTGAGTATGTATGGTAGAAGACCACACTGAGACCAGCTGTCAGTCGGCAAACCAACTATACTTAGGGTGATTGAAGACTTATAATGATTTGGGGAACTGAGAGTAGGGACATGCAGGGTGCGCAAAGGTCATTGACTGAAGGTTTAGGGGACCTGGGATGCCTCATTAGCATAGAGAAACATCTTAAGAATCTCAGGTATTGGCTGAACAGGTTTTGTCAGGAAAAAGGAAATTGGTTCTATAAACTAATTGAGGCTGTGTGACATTCCTCAGGTAGAGACATGCATGGGGACTTAAAATTCCCCAGACAAGGTCAGATTAGGGAAACCCTGCTAACGAAAAGAGTCTCCCATACTGCATCAGTCCCAGAGGCTATCTGGATAGCAGACTGGATAGCAGTTGTGGTGGGCTTCGACCTGAATTAGCAGAGTTTTACCACAGCAAATAAGAATTTCCCTAAAGTCTGGGGTTGTAGTTCATCAGAGTTCTTCCTTAGCACATGCAAGGATCTGTGTTTAGTTTCTCAACTCTGGAAGAAAAGTATTACTACAAGTTAAATAAAATAACATATTGAACTGAACAATTCATTTTGAAGGGTAAAAACAAGCCAATATACATATTCATTTAAAGTGTTTCGTTTTCAACATTTCTGGACCCTTTCTGCCATTTTTGAACGTAAAGTATTTATTATCCATGACTTGGAAGGTTGTTAACTAGAGTTAAACGAACGGTACTGCATGTGATGGAATAAGACTCTGCCATCCGCTTACATCAGTGGGTGGGAACTAGCTTACCCGCTGCAGAGGAGAGTCTAATATAATAGTGCATGAACCAGATTTCTTATCTTGGGTCAGATACTGAAAAGTTGAGCTCTATTAAAAGACTGAAAACAAATTAGCTATAATTATAAGAATCCACTCATCTATCTACATCAACATTGGCTTGCCCATAGTTTATTGGTAGCTCTATTAGAACAGGTAATAAACGGGTCCTGAATCTTCATGTTTCGGAGTTTGGAATAGCACTAGTAATTGAAATCCACAGATAGTACCAAAATTTAATTTTACCCAACGATATTAAGTCATCTCCTCTTCAGTGGAGGCTATTTATTTATTTATTTACCTTAGCTAATAAACGCTGTAACTGCTTGGGCTAGCATTTCAGCGCTTCATTTTTCTGCATCCTTCTGGGGTTCTTGAGTAGGTGTCACCGAGACACTAGAAAATAAGAGCTCTGCATTTTCACTCCGTTCACTGCGGTCAGCTCTATGTGACTACCTGAGTGATGGCTGGCTGCTGCCAGGGCTGTATCAAGCATATCCTAGGTTCTTGTTATCACGTGACTCGTGTGCACAGCAATACTATGGTGCTCGGGCAAATTCCTGTTCCAAGCAGCGGTGCACACGCTTCATGAGCAGAATTATCATTAATTGGGAATAGCTGCTGTCTTTGCAAACGAATTACATGTTAAAGTATCTATAGTATAGTTCATCTAAACCGTCTCTTCACACCCATCTGTCCAAAGTTAAGACAAGGAACTACCGCTAGCCTGAATTACCTGGGAATCCATCTTAAAATAAAGATTCCTGAAGTATCATTTGAGGGCGTCTAACTTGACAGGTTTGTACTACAACGTCGCATTTTCATAAGCACCTCTCCTCTCACTTACTCTCTTCCGTCTCACTCCCGCGCACAACCTGCTCCCTCGCTGAAGCGATGTAGGTACGGAGAAAATCGCTGCCGAAATAATGAGAGTTTGGTATCCCTGCAGTTGGTCTTCTGAGCAATGTATTATTTGGGGTTCGTCTTCCACAATTCCCAGAGAAATCTAAACAGTCTGCTTTAGGGTGTGTGTGACTTTAAGCCACACTCCTGAGGGCTGTATAAGGGCAGGGTCAGGCTTACAGCTGATAACTTGGACAACGCAGTGATATTGTGCAGCCCCAATACGATTCTGCTCTGCTGTGACCCAGGCAGAACAAACAGATGCTGAGGACAAACCATGACAAGTGCATTTCTGCCCGTGACATTGGAGAATCTACTCAAGAACGCTGCCTTGTGCCGGGGATTCCACAGTGCAGCTGCAAAGGTTGCTTCGTCCTCGGCTTACATGTTTGAATGTTCTCGAACATCTAAAGAAACCTAACCTTAGGTTCTCTCTGGGATTATGGACCCACGTGACCCACAAGTGCCTACGGGTGAAACAGTTTCCCTCCTTTAATTTTCTGGCCGCATGGTTTGAAAAGTGTCACTTTGCAGAAACTGTAAGTAATCCAAATACCAACTTCTGGGATGGGTATTATAGTACGGGAGAGCAGGTGATTTCTCCTGAAAGTTGCGTAACTCACAGGAAGTTCTGTGACAAGTAATACCATGCCAATAAAAACACCTTGCAAACTATATAATGACACAAATAATGTCAGAATTGCTAAATCTCTTCTAACAGCAAGAATTCAAGCTATACCAACCAGAATGGTCACTTTTTTTTTTCGGTGCAGGAGATCAAACTCAAGAGCTTGGGTATGTATACAAGGCATGTATTCTACCATTGAGCTACATCGCCACACACAGTGATGTTTCCTGTACTACAGAAGTGATTAGTATACAGTCTTCTCCAAGAAAATCTCCACTGTGTGTGTGTGTCTGGTTTCCTATTCCCAACGTGGAAACACAATCTGTTAGATTTAGCATGTAGTTTTTTTGCTACCTTGCTTTAAGCTCGCGGGCGGACCGCGCTACCAGCCCCGCCCAGGTTCCCATGGATCGTAGATTCCCGATTGATGGAGGCATCATAGATCGCTAGACTTCCGTGGACAGAGGCTGGCAAGGCCTGGCCAGGAAACTAAGGTTCTTCTGTCAGCAGAACAACAGCAGCAGCAGTCGACTCTTCCAGACGTCCCCTCACCGCTCACTGGCCCTGCCTTTCCCTGGTTCTGGCTTGCTGCTCAAGCTCTTGACTCTTGGCAAATTATGCTTTCAGGTTCTTTCATCAATTTAAGATTAAAAGTCCTGTGAAATATTAATGAAATTATGTTTTTTAAAAAGGAAGAAAGAAAAATGTTCCTACAATACTGCAACATTTTAATGCCTCATTAAAATCATTAGCAATGCTAATATTAAAGAACTCACTTCATCTTTCAGGGAGCCAAAAATAAATCATAATAAAATGTTTGTTAACATTACATCTGGAAAAATAAATTATACACATCTTTCTATATGGGCTTTTCATAATTTAGAGATGACACACAAAGGTCATTCTAGAAAACACATGTGAGTAGTTTTCCCATGGAAACTGATACTGCACTGTTTTATAATATTCATTAAGTGCTGTGAATATTGTTTGTGTTTTTCATTTATGAGAAAAATATATGGTGTGCCTATCAGCCAGGGCTCTCATGGAACTCAGGTTGCAAACAATGACATGCTTCGCTGGCCTGGATGACTTACAGAAGCCATTTATATTCAGTACTCTCATTTGTGCGATCTTTAAAACGAGTAAGAGACATATATTAATAGCAGGAAGCCGGAGAACGATTGCATCACTCCCCATCTCCAGACTTATTACAACGCTTCACTTTCCATCAGCCGAGCTGACACGGGGATGGGAATGCCATGCATACCAGTCATGTGCAATCTTACTACAGACGTAAAGACAGCCAGGGCAATAGTGTCTTTCTTCTTGTTGACCAACTCTAAGTTGGAAAGAGCAAAGAGATTTGCTGGCGTGCGAGACAAGTTCTAGCTAGGTGGACAGTGAAGGAAGCCTCTCACCACCAATGGGGACGGGGACGGGGTGCAGAGGACTGGTCACAGAAATCAGTCTACAGCTCCACAGTCCTCTAACCTCCACATGATTGCAATCACACAGACACACACACACAGACACACACATACATACACACAAACCAACAAGTAAAATTAAATACATAAAAATAAAGCTATGGAGACAGCTCACTAGCATGTGAATGGGTCTGGGTTGGACCTCTGGCAATACAAAGATTAAAAATATAAATATTAAATTTAGCTCTGAAATCATGCCTATCTGGCACTACAAGAATTAAAATTTAAAAATAATACATAATTAAAACAAAAATTCCACCCATTAGTTTCTTATATGTGCCTAGACAAAAATAAGCCCTAGATACTAGGTACACCAAACAGCTCAATGGCTGTCATTTGACATCAAATCTGTCTAAAACAAATACTTGATAACACTGTGACTTTTTACCTGGGCCCAACTTCATTCAGGTTCACTGTCATGGGCTTGTTATTTAAATGATACATTGGGGAACTAGCAATGGGGTTCTATATTTTATTATCAAAAATTGTTATTGGACCCTCTAATCTCAGTTACTTTAGAGGCTAACATAGAGCAATTCCAAATTCAGTGTCTGCCTAGACTACAAAGTAGGTTCAAGGCCAACCTGGGACACTTAGTTGAGGCCATGCTTCAAACTAGAATGGGTACATAGCTCTGAAATAGAGCCTATTTGGCATACTTGAGGTCTAGGTTCGATCTTTAGAACTGCAAAATGTGTGTCTGTGTGTGTGTCTGTGTGCATCTGTGTGTGTCTTGTGTGTGTCTGGGTGTGTGTGTGTGTCTGTGTGTAATAAAATGTCTTTTATTCAATATTAATAACTATTACTCCAATCTTTGTATGATGAAATGATGACTGGTCTCACTCATTGGGAACAACTGCACAAGTTAAGAACAGTTGCTGACCAATGAAACATTATTTGGATAATACAATAACCATCAATAAGGGGAGTGATGAGGCCAGAAAGATGGCTCAACAGTTCAGAGAATTTATGGATCTTGCAGATGATGCAAGTTTGGTTCCCAGAACAACCACGTGTAACTCCAGCTCCTAGGAATCAGCACCCAGCCTTTGCTGACCACTAGCACCAGGTGTGCACATGATGCACATAATACATGCCCACAAAACATTCATCAGTATAAAAGGAAGACTATATAGGGTGAAGTCTCTACCTCACTATATGAAGTCACGCACTCTGTAACACTGCAGATAATGCCGGTCCACACATTACAGTGCTTCTCTACATGGGATTTATAGAACATTGGGACTTTGTATTAACACAGCTATCCCATTTTTAAATGCCATTCTAATTTCTTGAAACCCAACGATTTAAAGGTATGAGTTCACAGTTCTACATCAAATAACCTAGTTCGGCTCTTTTAACTCAAATTATCATTAGGTCTGCATAGATACTTAATAAAGAGGTTTATTTAATCACATACTTAAAACACAGGCAAGCTCTAAAGACAAAATAATTTGTTAAAAACTTCAGTTATATCTTCCTTACCCATCCATCTCTTCGGGGAACAAATTAATTGTTCCAATCTAGTAAGCAATGAAAGAAACAGTCGGCAAAGGGTGAAATATGAACACCAACGGTAAGTTTTGAATTTACCCTATTTATCTTGAATGTAAGATCTCATGACCCACTAAAACTCAGTTCACAGTATTTTATGAAAAATAATGGCTGAAATTGAATGTCTTAATTTACATTTAATGCAATTAAGAAGGGTTTAAATGATGACTGATGAACAGCGCACACAGATGTCAGTCAGTTTCATCAGAATAAATTGAAGCCAGTGTCAATGAATGCTCCACTGATAAATCCCACTTTACATAAAATTAATAAAAATAAGGAAATATAATCCTTAACTAATTGCAAAATGGTCTGGAATTCCCCTGAATTTTGAAGGGGAAACATGTGACTAAGAAAACCACAGAGCTCATTTGGATCCTACCCAAAGTGACTCTATCCGCAAACAGCCAGAGAGCCACTGGGCACAGACTCAGAGAAGCAGCTATGTACATGTCCACTGAGAGAGGGACGTGGGCAAGGGAGGAGAGGATGGAAAGGAGGCAAAGAGGATGAACATGGGGAGTCAAAAGAGGAGGAAGAGGGGGGGATGAGAAAGAGGAAGGAAGCTGCAGGATGGGAGACGCTCCCTCGCCATGCTCGGTCCTAGGCTGCAGGGGCTGCACTGTTGGCCTGATCTATGCCTCGCAGAGCACCTCTCCTTCTACAGTAGACCATGAAGCCTTGTGGATTGGAGCAGATGTTGCTGCTTTTGAAGTTAATAGAAACTTTATGGACCATTTTTCACTCTCTCATCTAGGAGCAAATGTCAACTGTAGTTTTATTCAAAACCTGAATTCTTGGCTCAAGTACTAATTGCTGTTAATGTGTTTAAATCCCAATTCTCAACGATAGGGGGAAAGTGTCTTTCCAATGGAAAAACTGGATTAATATTTGCATTCATAATGCTTGAGTAGACATGAAAAATACTAAGCTTCTCAAACACACAATTCTGTAACCAACCATGGAAGGGCCTGAAAATTAAGTTGCTCTGAGTTTACTGGGTTACGGTCACTGTATTCAGAATGAAATGGATATGGACACTCAAAACCAAAAAACTGTTAAGGGGCTAAAAAGGGGGAGGAGAAGGCTCACTCTCTAAATTATGTATGTGCGCGCGCATGTGCACAGTGCATTGTGGAGGTCACAATGTCAAGAGGATGTTGTCTTCTTCCACCATGAGTTCTAAGGATGGACACAGGCTCTGTTTTGTGGATGGACACGGGCTCTGTTTTGTGCAGCCAGCAGCTCACCAGCACTAAACCTGATCGCAATAACAGCTATGCTCACCTACTACACCCTCTGCTTCACTTCCAGAACCAGCAATGCACTTCTGCTGTGACATAGAGCACTCTAATGTCTTCCTACCCATTTAAAAAATGGGTGGAGAGGCCAGGATGGCCTCAAACTCATAAAGATCCACCCGCCTCTGCCCCCCACCCCCAAGTGCTGGGATTAAAGGCAGGTACCACCACTGCCCAGTGAGAATCCAAAACTTAACGAACATAGTTAAAAAGAAGCAATACTGATGTTTGAAGTGGGTCTTTTGGTTCCAAATCATCTACTCTGATTTATTTTTTTTAACAAACTTCTGTTGTAGCTATGAGTCTACAAGCAATTTTTAAAGCTTTTAAGAGCACTCAGCAATTGTTGCTACTTATTAAGAACTACAAATGTTGGCTTTTAGAATGTCTTGTTTCATATTGTCGACCTATACCTCATTTGAAGCTCCTAATATCTGAGTAAAACTACTATCAGATGAAGAGTAACTACAGACATTCCCAAACACAATTTTTACCTAACCACTCCCTAGTTTCCTACCATAGGTTACAGGTTTGGAGACATAAGATCAGTCTAGAGTATTGTAGTCAGTCATCAGAGTACTAAAAATTTGAGAGTTAAAACTATTCCCACTATTAAAAGGGTTTTCAGTTTGAAACCATTTACTTGTGTTGGGGAAAAGTTACTTTTTTTGCTTATTTGTGGTGCTGGGGAACCAAACCTTGGAAGGATGCTATGCGTGCCAGGGAAGTACTTCCACCTCCGAGCCGAAGCCCTGTAGACCGTCAATTCCATTAAACAACCCCTCAAGCTATCATTTGGCTTGTGTTTGATGAGACTTCCAACAATTGAGTTTTGAGTAACCAAGTATATTGTTTCTATTGAACATCTTTTATTAGATTAATTCAGCCCCAAATTAGAGTCTAACACGGGGTCTCTGTGGTTCTTATGTAGCGTCACTTTTATTTTCTACACTTTTTCTTTCTTGTCTCCCTCTTCTCCCCTCTCCCCCCTTCCTTCCTTTCTTGGGCATCAAGCCTAGGGCTTTGTCTCCACTCTCTCAGGTGCAGGAGAGATCATGGAAGAACATTAGTGCAGCTTCTCCTCAGCTGCTGTCTCTCACAGGGCTTCCTTTTACACACCCCCTTACTCCTTCCACAGGCTTCTGACTAGTCTGCTCGCAGGCACAAGATTTCCAGCTATAGCTCAAAGCTGCATCCAGAGGGTGCCAGGAAGGAGAAGTACTAGGGAGACTTCCGTCAGCAATGTCTCTCAGAACCCCATGTGCCCTGGACAGCATCTTCTCCTCTCCAGTGCTTTAGCCTCGGCACCTCTCAGAACAACATTTGAACAAGTTTAGTTAGCCAAGGGCGTTATGGCACTGCCACCTCACCCAATCCCCACCACAGCAAGCTTTCTGGGAACGAAGCATTTATTGCTTCCTTCTTCTGCTGCCCTTCATTCCACTCCCGCTAAGGAGACACTGCAATAAAGCTTCATTTGAATGAGAATTTCACAAGAACACTGTGTTTAGCACAGTGACTTCTGGTCTCACCTTTGTCTACCTGAAATGCTGCTCCCTGCACTGGGACCAGAACACCTAAAGGGAGGGAAATATCTAACACAGGTGACGTCTAAGCCAGTAAATCCTGTGTTGGCTTCTTATATACATCTTTAAGAGACTACCAATTGACTTTATTTAGTATTATTTCTTATACTAAAAAAAAAAATCTCAGGCTAATGCTTGGACTTGATTTTGAAGACTGACTTTTCTGCTGGTATAAATAGTATGGACACAGTAGAAGTACTTGAGAGAGCCTAATGAACCGTTTCTTACACCCCATTACCCTTAGTCTGATATGACAGAGCGCAGGCACTAATTATCCTCTCTCTCATAGTGACACTGATCCACAATAGGTCTTAAGACACAATTTCCCATATATTCAACATTTCCTTTAAAAATACAGCCCTGTATTTTTCCTCTTTGTTGCAGTTTTAATAAGAAAGGGCAGGTTCTTATATTCCTACATTTCACCCCCCCAAATACGCATGCATATAGTTGATATGTCTTAACTTTACAAAGCATAAATGTATATACAACAAGAAATGAAATTTTTTTCAGGTACAAAAATCACATTCTCACTCTATTCAAGAGAAAAATAACCTAAAATACATTTAGAAAATTAAAGAAGTATTTAATTCATATATAACTTATTTTCTTCTGTAATAGCTGGATGATTCCTAAATCTGTATTTTATTTATAATGTATTAAATATATGCTACAGTATAGTGTCTAGTGTGAGTATGTCTGCTCCCAGCATTATAAGATGGTAACTTGTAAAAGAGGTATCTTTATAGTTTCTGAAAGAGCTAAAGGGTAAGCCACAGTGCTTAGATCAGATTCGAGGCAGTGGGAAATAGAAAAGAACTTCACAATGAGTTAATTTAGTAACCTATAAAATATATTTGAATGCAGATGATCCTTGAAGTTACATTTATAGAGGAGACGTGTAAGGACACAGCGAACCATCTGCTGTTAGTATTTAAATATCCCATTATATTTAATTTTGAATAGTTTGGGTAAGGATTTCAGAGGCATGGGTAGGGCAAAGATTTCCTCATTTTACAGCAGAAACCTAGCAGACGCTAAAGTGTGGGGAACAGCTCTTAGAAGAGAGGTGCCAATCAGAGCACAGCGGCACACCAGCGTCCCAGAGCTATGTCCACTCTACCAAGCCCTTGTCAGTCCCCGATACCAGCCATGAGCAGTCTGCTCGCCCCACCATGCAGGGTTAAACACTGTGCTTGGTCTTCTGTATTATGTAATGGTACTTCAGAAGGAGACTGGGAAACACTACAGAAGCTGCTCTATACCTGGGTTAATGGTGCTGACCACACTGGCCGTCTAGTCTCTTCACAGAATTTGTAGATGGTGGAGAAAGTGGAGTTTACTAAGATGGATGTTTTGAACCTCCTGCCATACTTTACTGCCGTGGAGGAAAAGGAGCCTACCACATTCCTAATCTCAAGGATCACGAGGCAACAGAGCTCCTGTCTGCGCTTCTCTGGGATTCTAGGTACCCCACCGGCAGGCAGGCAGGTAGACAGGCAGCTTATTCGAGATGCAAATGAACCTCTTAGAAGCCGCCTTCCTAATACTCCAGAGCAATCGCAGTGGTTCTCTCCCTAGACAACCTTCCGCGCTGTGTGAACCTCGCCACATAGTCATAACACGCGGCGATTTGTCATATAATAAAACATCCTTGCGGGGCTGCAGAGATGGCTCAGCAGTTAAAGAGCACTGACTGCTCTTCCAGAGGTCCCAGCAACCACATGGTGGCTCACAACCCTCTGTAACGGGATCCGATGTCCTCTTCTGGTGTGTCCGAAGACAGAGATAGTGACTCATATACATAAAATAAATAATTCTTTTTTTAAAAAAAAAAAATCCTTGTGGGCTCAGCAGAGGGTATACAATTGAATATAGTGATTTCCTGTTTCCAGACTCTCTTGATAGCCAATAGATTGATAGTCAGAGGTAAAGGGTAGGTTCCTGTGAGCCCCTCCCCCCTTCTGTGACTGACTCCCGACAGGACTGGTCTTGTTTGGGCCCAGAGGAAGTCAGTACAGTCCATGGGAACTAATGACAACAGTTGCACGTAGTCTAGGGTGCCCTTTTATGCCTTATACTCTACCGTTTAGCTCTTAAGTGCTTCCTATTCCCTCTTCCACAATGTTCCCTCAACCTTAGAGTGGGTGGTTAGGTGGCTTGCTTCAGGGTGGGCCCACATCTTTTCTCTATCTTGGACAACTGTGGGTCTCTGCACTCCCCACTGTTGGTTGTAAGAAAGGACTCCTCTGATGAAGGTCACGGGCTGCTTTTGTCTGAGCATAGACGTGAGGGTTTAAATGGCAATTTGCTGCTCTTACGTTAGCTTAGCTACTCATCAGGAGTAAATGTCTGAGCCTACTGCTTTTCTATACCCGGACTGCTATCCAGGCTGAGAGCACCAGGGTTTGGTTTCCTCACCACGGACCCCCATGGAGTAGGAACTGAATCCATTCCGAAGGCAGTTGCTTGCTTCCACCCATCCCCAACAGTCAAACTGCTGCTGCACAGGTGGGCGTGTCTTGCTTTTTAAATGATTTCTTTTTTGGGGGGGGCGGGGAGGAAAGGGTTTATTTCACTCACAGTTCCATCTAAAATTCACCATCAAAAGCTGTGAGAGCAACAGCTCAAGCAGGGCAGGAACCCAGAGGCAGGAGCTGACACAGAGGCCATGGAGGGTGCTGCTCCCCATGGCTTGCTCAACCTGCTTTCTTTCTTTTTTTTTTAATTAGATATTTTCTTTATTTACATTTCAAATGCTATCCCGAAAGTTCCCTATACCCTGCCCCTACCCTGCTCCCCTACCCACCCACTCCCACTTCTTGGCCCTGGCATTCCCCTGTACTGGGGCATATAAAGTTTGCAAGACCAAGGTGACAGCAGATGCTGGTGAGGATGTGGAGAAAGAGGAACACTCCTCCATTGCTGGTGGGATTGCAAGCTTGTACAACCACTCTGGAAATCATTCTGGCAGTTCCTCAGAAAATTGGACATAGTACTACCGGAATCCAGCAATACCTCTCCTGGGCATATACCCAGAAGATGTTCCAATTGGTAATAAGGACACATGCTCCACTATGTTCATAGCAGCCTTATTTATAATATCCAGAAGCTGGAAAGAACCCAGAGGTCCTTCAACAGAGGAATGGATATAGAAAATGTGGTACATTTACACAATGGAGTACTACTCAGCTATTAAAAACAATGAATTTATGAAAATTCCAGACAAAGCCCTGACGTATGAGCTAGCTGCACCGCTCTAGAGCATATACCCAAAGGAGTTTCTGCCCTATAACACAGATACATGTACAGTTGTCGTTCACAGCTGTCTTGGTCACAGTAGCTAGGGAATAGCCCAGATGCCCCATAATGGATGAATGGAAAATAAAGATGTATACACACAATGGAATATTACTCAGTCATGAAGAAAAGTGAAATTATGAAATCTGCAAGAAAATGGATGAAATTTGAAAAGGTTATTCTAAAGGAGGAAATTCTTGGGCAAATGGATGTATCTGGAGGATATCATCCTTAGTGAGGAAACCCATTTACAAAAGAAGTTACTTGAAATGATTTCTTTATATTCCTTTTTATCCCAGCTATTGCCGCTCCCGCTCATCCCCACTCCCAGCCTGATCTGTCCAATCCTCCTGCCTTCCTCCCTGGCTAAACCTTTCCACCCACAGTATCAGCTCTTTCTCTCTCTTGTTATCAATATTCTACTACCTTCTCCCTTTAGGAAGGCGACCCACTATTACCTCCCTTCCTTTTTTTCTGGCTTGCACAGATATGAAAGTGATAAATCTAGGATCCTCACTAAGAGATGAGATGTGGCATTTGTCCTTTAGGGACTGGATTACCTCCTTTAGAATAATCTTTTTCAAGTTCCATCCATTTTCTTGCAGATTTCATAATTTCACTTTTCTTCATGACTGAGTAATATTCCATTGTGTGTATACATCTTTATTTTCCATTCGTCCATTATGGGGCATCTGGGCTATTCCCTAGCTACTGTGACCAAGACAGCTGTGAACGACAACTGTACATGTATCTGTGTTATAAGGCAGAAACTCCTTTGGGTATATGCTCTAGAGCGGTGCAGCTAGCTCATATGTCAGGGCTTTGTCTGGTTTGTTGTTTGTGTGTTTGCTTGTTTGTTTGTTTTTATTTTTTATTTTTTATTTTTGCTTTTCTAGAAATCTCCAGACTTATTCCAAAGTGGCAGCCTTAGCTTACATTTCCACCAACAGTAGTAATCAGGACAGCATAGTATTGGCAAACTAACAGCTACATGGATCAATGGTGCAGAATGAATCCACATACCTATGAGCACCTGATTTTTTTTATATAAAGAAGCTAGAAATACACACCGGAAAAATCTGCAACAAATTGTACTGGTCAAACTGGATGTCTATATGTAGAAGAATGCAAATAGATCCACACTTATCACCCTGCACAAAATACTACTTCGAAATGGATCAAAGACCTCAACATAAAACCAGACACACTGAACATGATAAAAGAGAAAGTGGGGAATAGCCTTGAATTCACTGGCACAGGAAAAGACTTTCTGAATAGAACACTGTTAAGCCAGTCTCTAAGATCAACTTAATAAATGTGACTTTACAAACCTGAAAAGGTTCTGTATGACAAAGAATAGCATCAGTTGGACAAAGCAGCAGCCTACAGAATGGGAAAGGAGTTTTACCAACCTCACATCTGGTAAAGAGCTAATATCCAAAGTATAAAGATAACTCAAACACCTACATATCAAGAAAACAAATAACCCAATTTAAAAAATAAAAATGGGGTACAGACCTAAACAGAATTCTCAGTATAGGAAACACAACTATTTGGCTGAGAGATTAAAATTTTTTCATCATCCTTAGCCATCAAGAAAATGCAAATCAAAGCTACTTTGAGATTTCATTTTACACCCATCAGAATGGCTAAGATCAAACGAACAACTGATGGGTCATGCTGGTGAGGATGTGGAATAAGGGAACACTCCCTCATCTGCTGATGGGAGTGAAAACTTGTACAGCCACTATGAAAATCAGTGTGGTGACTCCTCAGTAAAATGGGAATCAATCTACCTCAGGACCCAGCTATGCACATTCTTAGGCATATACCATTTGTTCAACCATGTTCACTGCTTTGTATACAAAATAGCCAGAAATTTGAGACAACCTAGATGTCTCTCAACAGAAAAATGGATAGAGAAATATGGTACATTTATACAATGAAGCATTACTCAGCTGATTAAAGCAATGACATCATGCTAACTTGCAGGTAAATAGATAGAACTAGAAAAAAAAATCATCCTGAGTGAGGTAACCCAGACCCCAAAAGATAAATATGGTACATATTTGCTTATATGTAGGTATTAACTATTAATTAAATGATAACCAAGCCACATCCATAGAACCAGAGAGGTTAAACATAAAGGAAGGGATTTGGGGGAGATACATGGATATCCCTGGGATGGGAAAATAGAATAGATTTTATGGGTGGACTTGAGGTGGTTGGAACAAGAACAGGAAGATCATGTGGGAAGGGGGAAAAGAGATGGGGGTTGAGGGAAGGGATTCCCAGAAAGACAGCTAAAACTGAGGAATATTTAATGGGTGGTATGGAACCTAGTTCAGTAAAAACTTCTAAGATAGATGACGGCAATCCTAATGAAGTCTCTAAATGATGAGGTCAATGGAGTCCCAACTGGTCATCGCTTGTTACCAAAACAAGCTGCCAGTACTGGAAGTGAGCTGTTTCCCATTGAACTGTTAGCCACAAGGATCCCATGGACATTCCAAAACAACACAGAATGTTGCCAAGACGCTAGGTTGCTCTCCACAAACTGACAGCAAGGCTCCATTGCTGAAGACACGTCCACACAACTCATTGAACATGGAGAGGTCGAGCTGGTGCCTACATAGAACCTTTACCCTTGTGTTCTAGTGTCGTTGGTATCAGAAAGTATGCTGTAGGCTACCCAAAAAAGAGTAAACATCAGTTAGCCATAAATCCCTTGCTCTCCAATTGTCCTGCCTGCAAAATATGCTAGGACAATGGTGGTACAAAGCTTGTGGAAGTAACCAACCAGTGTCTGATTAAACTAAAGGCCCACACCACGAGATAGAACCCATACCCAACACGGCTTGAGTGAACCAGAACCAGAAACTAGATAGCCCAGAGACTTGGGTAAAACCAAATACTACTAGTCAAAAACAAAGTAATGATGTGGAAATTTTGGGTTTCTTTGGAAACTCGGGTGTGTCATATGTTTTCTGGAAACTGTCTTGTGAGAGGATGTTTTGCTGGAGTAGACCCATGAGAGAGCATATGATATCTTCCTGGAGCTGACGCTCGAGAGGGCACATGATGTTTAGAAAGAATAGAAATACAACCCCACAGACAGTGAGAGGATGCTTTTGCATTGCTGTCTTGAAATGCTTCGCTGGTCTTCACTTCCTAGAGAGAAACGCACCAGAGAACTTCTCATGGTGTTCCTATTCTTGCTGCTTCCACCTACTTGACACGTGCCTATTCAGAGGAGCCTTGCTGTTTCTGCTGGATGGAGCTGCTACTGATTCCTGTCTGGTGTTTGCCGGTGGACTGTATAGCTGGTATCCTGAAAACAAAGATTGAACTTGCCCCAAAGAACTTCTAAACAGGTACACACCCTCCTTTTCCTATTAACCTTCTTTCTCTGCTACCTCCAGTTGGAGAGTAGAATGGAGGTTGAAGCATTTATGAACCCTAATTAAAGTAGGTTTTGGAAAAACTAAGCCTAAAAACTCACAATAAAATGCTTGGAACAAATACAGAGAGTGTAAGAGCTGGAGGGGATGGAGGACAAGGCCCTCAAATTCACTGGGCAAAGCTCATCAGAACTCAGAAACAGGAGAAACAGGACTGGCTTAAGTGCTCTGCACCATGTCCTCTGTGTGTATACACTACAGCTCTGCACCATGTCCTCTGTGTGTATACACTACAGCTCTGCACCATGTCCTCTGTGTGTATACACTACAGCTCTGCACCAGGTCCTCTGTGTGTATACACTACAGCTCTGCACCATGTCCTCTGTGTGTATACACTACAGCTCTGCACCATGTCCTCTGTGTGTATACACTACAGCTCTGCACCAGGTCCTCTTTGTGCACACTACAGCTATCCATCAGTCCCTCTGTGTGTACACTGTTGCTTACAATTTAGCATTTTCATGGGACTCCTGAGCACCTAAAGGTGTATGCTGCCACATCAGCACCTGGTTTTGGTTTTGGTTTTGGGGTTTTTTGTTTTTTGTTTTTAATTTTCCCGAGCCAGTGTCATGTGGTGGCTTTGTTCCTAGGAGAGTATATTAATCCATTTTGTGCTGTTATATCAAACTACCACAGACTTAGTAATTTATTAAGAAAAGAAACTTTGTTTCCCCTAGTTTTGAAGGCTAGGAAGTCCCAGGCCAAGGAGTTTGCATCTGGAGAAGACCTTCATGCTATAGCATCCCATATAAAAGGTAGAAAGACAAAAGAGCAAGATGTGACTAAATTTGCTTTTGGAAAAACCCACAATCATCTATTTCTTCAATAACTACATAGTCTATTTATGCTGGCCATTCTACCTACACCACCATCAGCACTGGGGTTGGCTCCTGCTCGGTGTGTAGAAGGCATCGGAAGCACAGTGATGAGGGTGGAGGGCTACACTGCAGTGGAATCTAAGCACCAGGGCAGCTGTCAATGATTTCCTCTGCTGTTTCTAACCTCCAGTCCAAGTACAAACCTCTTTCCACACCACTCCTACCCCCTTCATTCTCATCTCTCCTACTTTGAAATCATTCTTTCTTTCTCAAGGTATGTTAGCTATGTATTTGCACGTCTTTCCCAACCCATTTCCTCAGACCACACATCCAAAGACTAACCTCAGTGTTCCTCCGAAGGCAGCTGACAAAGCAGAGTAATTTTTCTCATCCACATGATGAACATTGAACAAAACCAGAAGTCATTCAGCAAATACTTTTTCTTGTTTTATATATATAATTTTTATTAGATATTTTCTTTATATACATTTCAAATGCTATCCCAAACGTTCCCTATACCCTCCCCCCCCCCCGGCCCCCGCAAATACTTTTTCAACTGTCGTTGATCTAGGAACCAGGCAGAGTTTTTTAGTGCTGCTTTGCAACAAACAGAAGCACTGAAATTCTGCTCTCAGAGAGTTTAAGTGCCAATAATGTAGAGAGAGAGAGAGGGAGAGGGAGAGGGAGAGGGAGAGGGAGAGGGAGAGGGAGAGGGAGAGGGAGAGGGAGAGGGAGAGGGAGAGGAAGGGAGGGAGGGAGGGAGGGAGGGAGGGAGAGAGAAAGAAAGAGGAAGGAGGGAAGGGAGAGAGAGAGAGAAAGAAAGAAAGAAAGAAAGAAAGAAAGAAAGAGGAAGAAAAGAAGGGAGAGAGAGAGAAAGAAAGAAAGAAAGAAAGAAAGAGGAAGGAAGGGAGAGAGAGAAAGAAAGAAAAAAAGAAAGGAAGGAAGGAAAGAAAGAGAGGAAGGAAGGGAGGGAGGGAGAGAGAGGGAGGGAGGGAGAGAGAGGGAGGGAGGGAGGGAGAGAGAGAAAGAAAGAACGAAAGAAAGAAAAAGAGAGAGGAAGGAAGGGAGAGAGAGAGAAAAAGAAAGAAAGAAAGAAAGAAAGAAAGAAAGAAAGAAAGAAAGAAAGAAAGAAAGGAAGGAAGGAAGGAAGGAAGGGAGAGAGAGAGAGAGAGAGAGAGAGAGAAAGAAAGAAAGAAAGAAAGAAAGAGAGAGAGAGAGAGGGAGGGAGGGAGGGAGGGAGGGAGGGAGGGAGGGAGGGAGGGAGAGAGAGAGAGAGAGAGAGAGAGAGAGAAAGAAAGAAAGAAAGAAAGAAAGAAAGAAAGAGAGAGAGGAAGGAAGGGAGAAAGAAAGAAAGAAAGAAAGAAAGAAAGAAAGAAAGAAAGAGAGGAAGAAAGAGAGGAAGGAAGGAAGGAAGGAAGGAAGGAAGGAAGGAAGGAAGGAAGAAAGAAAGCAGGCTAATATATTGGGTAGAAATGAGATAAATATTAGGAAGAGGAAACAGGAGAGGGCAGAAGATGTAGAAGGATGCTGTTTTGATGGGATACCAGGGAAGTATCCTTTAAGCAGAGCAATGAAGGAAGCCATAGAACAAACCATGCAAAGGTCAAGAAAAGTATTCCAGGCAGAGTCAACACCAGAAGCGACTTGGAGATTTTATGCTAAGGCTGGTTAAAGCCTGGGGGGGGGGGAGTTTTACACATAGCACTGCTACCACAACACAGAGGAGAAAAGGTCCGTGGTCCCAACACTCAGAGCAGAAGTCTGTAGGAGATGGAAGTGGGGAAGGAGACCAACTGAAATATGGAGAAAGAACACAGTGAGTGTGCGTATAGTCTCAGCACTCGGGAGGTGAGGGCAGGAGGATTACAGGTTAGCAAGGCCATAGCAACATGTGACTGTAATTCTGGGTACAGTGACAGAGTAATAATTAAAAGAACCATAGTAAGGGTTATACAGTGGAATATGATACACCTATTACAGGTGACGTGAAAATACACGAAGACATGGGAAAATGCTTATAACGTATTAAAATGCACAAACAATGCATGTTACAAACGTAGATTATCTGAGTTATATATTCACCCAGGTATAGAAGTTAATGTTAATTTTAAAAATACATATAGAGAGTATGAAAGGTAAAAATGGACTAAAGAGTTAGTTCTCAGTTTCTAAATTGTAAGTTGTAGCCACATATGGCACTACAAAAATTGGATGTGAGGGCCATGGGGGGCAAATCTGACAACAGTAAAAGGTTTGTGACCACGTAGCTGAAAATGAATTCAAAACCAAAATGCATAATTAACCCGAGGCTTTTCTGGTAGTACAGGCTGTGTAATATCACGTGACTTCCCTGCAGCTTTGGTTTGGAACACACACCACGCCTCCTGCAGTGCACACATCACACCTGAGCTCAGACTTCAGAGCACTGCATCATATGGATTTCAGTGCCCACATGTAACACTCTCTGCTTTATATAAACATAGGTTGAACTGCAGAAAGCAAAGACGGAATACTCTATCATCACTTCCCTGCACCAAATACCAACTTATATCTCAGGAACTTATGTTAGAATGTTTGATTTAAAGCTCTGTGTTTGTGTATGAGTTGCTGATTTGAGTTTTGTTTTGTTTTTTTTTTTTTTAAAAAAAAGTCTTTGAATGAACGGTAGTTCTCTACTGTATGTTGGCCCCATATCAGCTGGTGTATATTGTCTGTTTGATGGTCCAATGTTTGAGAGATCTCAGAGTCCAGATTAATTGAGACTGCTGGTCCTCCTATGGGATCACCCTTCTTCTCAGCTTCTTTCAGCCTTTCCTAATTCAACAACAGGGGTCAGCTGCTCTGTCCATTGGTTGGGTGCAAATATCTGCATCTGATTCTTTCAGCTGCTTGTTGGGTCTTTCAGGGGGCAGTCATGCTAGGTCCCTTTTTGTGATCACTCCATGGCCTCAGTAATAGTGTGAGACCTTGGAACCTCCCTTGAGCTGGATCCCACTTTGGGCCTGTCACTGGACCCTCTTTTCCTCAGGCTCCTCTCCATTTCCATCCCTGTAATTCTTTCAGACAGGAGCAATTATGGGTCAGAGTTGTGACTGCAAGATGGCAACCTCACCCCTCACTTGGTGTCCTGTTGGGTCTGTGTTCTTTCAGAGAAGATGCACCTAACCCTCAAGTGACTGGAGGCCCCAGAAAGTTTAAAGGTCAGGTGGGGCGGGAGGTGGAGACATCCACATGGAGACAGATAGGTGAGGAGGAGGTATGGGATGCGAAACAGTCGGAGGGTGGATCAAGGGTGGGGAATAAAATATGGAGTGTAAAAAATAAATTAATTAATAAAAAATGAAAAGAACTATTAAATCCAAAAGGAAAAAAATCTTTGAATGTACAAAGTTCGAAAGTTTAGGTTTGAATAGAATTTCCAGGAGCTGGAGAGATGGCTCAGTGGTTAAGAGAACTGACTGCTCTTCTAGAGGTCCTGAGTTCAATTCCCAACAACCACATGGTGGCTCACAACCATCTGTAATGGGATCCAGTGCCCTCTTCTGGTGTATCTGAAGACAGCTGCAGTGTACTCATATAAATAAAAAAAATAAACAAATCTTAAAAAAAAAAAGTTAGAATACCCAGTTTCTGAAATGCCCATAAACGTACTTCTGCCATTTTGTAATAGCATATGTATGCAAAGTGACGCTCTCAACATTGACCAGCCCTGAAAACCACTGAGATATAGTACCAAATGTTCACCAGGATTTGTCGGGGGCAGATGAAGTCCTGAGTGAATGTGTATCATTGACATGAGCACGGTCATGCCAAGGACCCCAATGCCACAGACCCACAGGAATGGCAGGGCCTTTCTGTTAGATGCAGACACTATCAACAGTAGCCTCTTCCTCCATGGTTGCAACCAGAGACTGCTCCCTACACAGACCCCACACCTAGCTCACATCCTCCTCATTTCTGCTGCAATATTAAATGTAAACAGGGTGAGTCTCTGGGCTACTGGTGCACTTCCACCTGCGAGCACCGCCCGCGTGACCCCAGCTGCTCCAAGTGTGTTTGTCATTTCTTCACTGTTACCCCAATTAGGTCAATTCCCTAAGCCATAAGCCTCCATGGCAAAGATTTGATGCATTAGGTAAGAAAACCAAGCACATTCATTTTATTAGCTTGCAAACATAATTTTTTCTTCAATAAACAGTAAAATGATAAGTATATCAAAGAATTGATTGAAAATAGACTTTTAATGTTTCACATTCACTTATTTGCATGTGTGCGCATTACATGTATGTGTGCTCTCATATGCACACGGCTCTGTACACATGGCATCAATGCATGTTGGGGTCAGAAGAAACTTGAACGTCAGCTGTGGCCTTCCACCCTATAGGTTCTGGGGCTCAAACTCAGGTAGGTCAGATACCTGGCCTTCTCACATGACCCTGAAAATAAAGCTCTGTTCATTGTTGGTACATGTTTGACTTGTGTAGCTGTGTTATATGACTATCTGGGTAAGGTCACAGGACTCAGGCCAGAACTAAGACGCATATCTGTCTCTCGGTCTAACCCTCCTTCCAACTCACCCACTGCCACATGCTTAATCTGACACCTAACTCCATCGCCTAAGTCCTGAGACTTCTGCTGCTTTGTATCCAAACAGGAAATTTCAGATTACAGGTCTTTACATTATTCATAATATAATAAACTTTGCTGAAATCTAGATTTTTTACACACTAATCTACACTAGACTGGAAACATGTTTGAGTAAAAATAAGGAGTCTCAACATACAGGACTTCCCACACTAATCATGCCACTGTATACAGATAAATACACTACGTGTCAGCATACATTATAAAAAAAACTGATGGTCCCTGACCTTTTAAAACATCTAGTAATAGCACAGTGCACGGAAGTTATCGAGGAGGTCACATTCCTGGGAAGCAAATGCTGTCTCTGCGGTGCCAGGAGCCATTTATCCCCCGAGTCCGCAGGCTTCCAGCTGTAGCTGCAGACCAAGAGGACCAGAACAATGCTGGAAAATGAACAGCCCAAGCTCCTCCTTTCTATGGTAACGCTGCACAGCCCATCACTGTCTGGTCTTCGGGGAAACGGCTTGTAATTACCACTAATTAAATGAATGCAGCCTGCCCGGCTTCAGGAAAATGTGCTGCTTCCACTGTGGTTTAGATTCAACATCCGCGGTTCTAAAGTACAAGAATACAGACTTGAGAAACACATGTGTCTCCTCACTCCCCTTCAGCGGTTAGAAGACTCCGTGAGCTTAGGTACAGCAGCCCTCTCCTGTTTCCATAAGAAAGGGAAGAAATGTGGGGACTGAGTTTCTCCTTGAAGCTCTTCCCTGGGCAGAGGAATGTTTGTGTTTGGTTTTATTTTGTTTTGCGTTCGTCCTCGCTCTCTGATGCTGCAAAGCAACATTCAGATGGAGTCCTAGGGAGGACTAATAAAATCTATGTGAAATTTAAGGTGTTTGCACTTTATTTACTCTAAATGGTTTAAAGATCCTTGAATTTGTGTACTAAATTAGATCAAATAGAAAATAGAAAAGATTTGTCACAGGCATAGAGTGCATGACCAATAAAATCAAGTTCAGCTAGGAGAAGGATTGTTTATAAATATGGGGGAGAGTTGCCTCAATATTTTAATAATTTTATGTGCATTATTTTTCACATCTTAAAGCTGCCGAAGTATAGAAAAATATAGGACTTCAATAGTGGTCACCAGCCTAATTTGCTTTTATTACCTTTCTGTTCAGGCCCCTTGTTTCCCCTTGTAGCATGTCAAATTGCCCCCAAAACCATATTATACAGCAGAGAAATGTTGTTCACACTTCACTGGCTATTGATTTACTTTATTTATTGGCACAAAATCAGCCTGAGATAAACATTTTGTCCCCCATTTCCACCATTGTAAATGGTATACTTCATAGTAAGATAGGTAAACCCACACGTGCAGGGTCACAATTCGACATGGCTTTCTAATCAATGTGTGAAAAATTATCTAATGAATAATGGGTTGCACATTTCCACAAACAAATTAACCAGGGTGAGACTGAAACTAATGATTATATTTATCTAATGTAATTTCACATCTGTTACTAGTGGGAGTCTCTTTTTTTTTCCTTTTTTTTATCCATGGTGTCTTCAAAATTACAACTTAGCTTTTAAGAAACAATGATAAGAGACCAGTTTAACCAGAAAATAGACAAGTTTGTGGAATATTTTTTCTAATGCTACTGACCCAAGGAATATAATGCAATTTTATAATATTTGAGACTCTGGATATATCTGTTGTATTTCAAAGTATTACCTATGGGCTTGATTTCATGGGAATCCTTCCAGTTGCCCTCTGACTCCCACAGAAACACTGTGGAACCCTGCCTGCCACAAAATAAATAATAATTTTTTTAAAGTCTTGAAAGAAGCAAAATCAGTCCATTTTATCACTGCAAAACGGTCCTTAATTTTGATTGTTCTTATAATATTTAATCCTGCTGTTAAAGATTTTTAAAAGCAGAAATGTTGGGGGTGGTTTTACCACTACTGTCTCCTTTTCCCAGGACTGGCTGAGCCACCAGCCCCTTCCATCTTCCCTTCTGTTCTACCTGCCTTTGCTCCTGGAAGTGACCATGCTACCAGCTCCCACCAGAGACCCTTGTATCCGACTCTTGAATCTGCCAACAACACACACACACACACACACACACACATATACACAGTATGTTACTTTACAATTTACCTTCTTGGCACAATTGCTGGCCACAGATATCTCCAGCCTCAAAAAGTGTGCCCTTATCAATTTACTATCTCTATATCTCCCCCTACTCTAAACTTAGTGGCTAGTCCCACCTAGCCCCTGCCAAACATCCTTGGCCCCAGCCACCCCACCCCCACCCCACACACACCCAGACCTCACATGGTTGCTGAGTTCTTCTTCCTCCAAAGTACAGTAGAAACTTCTACTTCCTTGTGTCCCTCTCCTGCTTCCTGGGACCCCGTAAGTCCCACCCCTACCTTCCGCCCAGCAACTGTCCCATGGCTTTCTTTACTGACAAGTCAAGAACCAATTGGGGAACAGGACATTCGCATCAGAACCTTCCCTTACACAGAAGGTAGTCCAAATTAGAAAAACATAGTTTTTAATTTTAAAACTCAAAAAACAGCAACAGCAAAACCACCTAGGACACCTGAGGCTCCCAGGAAAGCCAGATCAACCTATTCCATGAGAAAGTACCTATCCCCACATGGAATAAATGCACCCAGAAACCAATTTCCAGCAAGCACACTCTCAGTCATGGTCCCTGGCTTCCAGGCCATCTGCCAGGGACTCAGGAGAGTCTCCTGCTAACATCAACAGCCCAAAGGACTGAGCCTGAGGTCAGAAGGAATCCCACATGGTAAGAGAAGGAGCAGCTCTGGCCAAGTGGTCTGCTGCAGTACACACCTGGCACTCCCTAGCCCACAAAGGTGACCGTCTACTGTGGAACCAAATCCTCTCGTCTTTCTTCAAGGTTTATCAGAAATCAAGCTTTGAAAACCAGAATGGGTCTACAAATCCACCCTCCAAACTCTTTAATTTGGTTTACAAAGCAGAAAAGCAGGGAACAGAGACACATGCTTAACCAATGCAAAGAAAAAGCTTTAGTGGGAGCAGTTCTTGGTTTGATGAATTATCAAACGTATTTGTACCCTAAAACCTTAGGGCCCCAAAGATATGGACCATATGGACATGTGCAGGAGTAAAGGTTAGGAGTGGTAATTCTCAAAATGCTCATTCGTCGGTGTCAAAATCAAGACAATACACATACTATATGTTAATGTAACTAACATGTATTTAAAATAACCTTAATTTGGGGCCAGCCAGGAGAGGCACTTGCCATGAAGCCTAATGACCTGAACTCAATCCCCAGGACAACATGATGGGAAGGCGGGAAGCACATTGTCCTCTGGTCTCTGCACCTGTACACATCACACAAAATAAATAAATGTAAATTTGTAATTAAAGCAATTCCTGTTTTACCTCCCCTACACATACACACACACACACACACACACACAGAGAGAGAGAGAGAGAGAGAGAGAGAGAGAGAGAGAGAGAGGGAGGGAGAGAGAGAGAGAGAGAGAGAGAGAGAGAGAGAGAGAGAGAGAGAGAGAGAGAATGCTGCCATAATAGAAGACAGCTTGAATCTTATAAATGAGCCTGACTCCAATTTGTCAAGGTATGTTGATTGACTGAAATAAACTAAATCCAGCCGTGTATGTGTGGATGTAGAGGGAAACAAGATACTATTTTGCTATTTTGGATAACTGCGAATAGTCAGATTTAAAGATAAACAAAAGGCTTCTGTCAGTCTAAATATAGACTCAGAGTCCATATTCTGAGTCCATATTCTGGTCGTTTACATACTTGGAAGCATATTTAAGCTGTGTGTGAAGATGCACTCCTGTACTCAGCACTTGATAGGCAGCAGCAGGAGCTTTGAGACATCAGAGTCCTTCTTGACTACATAACAAACTGGCTCCCTGATCCTATCAGAAGGAAGGAAGGAAAGGAAGAAAGAAAGAAGGGAGGGAGGGCAACACTAACTGTATTAGTTGATTGTGCACTGTGGCCACTGTGGTCAGCACTAGGGCTCAGCCCCAGGCCGTTACACACTAGGTCGGCACGCTAGCACTGAGTTCTCCCCTCAGTGAGATCTGGGCAGATCTCCCAGTAACTGTGTACTAGTTATTTGAGAACTATTAGTTCACTGACCGACACAACTCTTCCAAACAATATTTCATTGCACCATCTTTTTACACATCAGTTACTGTGACTAGAAGTTTCATCAGGAAGTCTTCAGATGTTGGGACACTGCCAACCTCAACGTTGGTTCAAGTTTCCTAGATTCCTAATTTTTACTTGAGAGTTAACACCACCAATACCTTCAGTTGTTTTCTTCTAACATATTGATGAGAGATCACTTCATTTTGGATATATCTGCCAAATTCTCAACTCTGAATAACCACTACTTGTCTGTCAGCTGATCTAAGTAACAGCGGTCCATGAAAGGGGCCTGGTTCACAGGTCACTCACACACAGCTTTAGACTGTGGTGTGCTCACTTTACTTCATCATCCAAAAAATGGGAAAGACGCTCACAGACTTGAGACATCACAAACGGCCTTAAACGTTTTCCCTCTCCTTGTACAGATGCTAACAGAAATACAATCGCTGCTAGCACAGGGTGGCAGCATAGCGCTGAGCCAGTTTAAACATGAGCGGCTCAATCGCTTCCATTGATTTTGAACCATCAGAGCAAATGGTCACACCTTGATTAAGAGAACCTTTGTCATCTTAGGGTACACTTCTTGATCCCGCACCCCACGCCCCCTGAAAGAGGACTCACAGACCTCTGCAAGCCACTCTGAGAATGAATGCTCTAGAGCTCACTGTGCTGTGTACATGCAGGGATGACCCTGACTGGGAAAGGCTGGAAAATGCTTTCTAAAAACAATGCAGAGGTCTTAGGAAAAGGTGTGTTGAATACTACTGAATGTCATTTGACTTGGCTACCTCTACCTTTTGTCTAATTTTAAAGAGTTGCTCTAGTTAGTTCTCCGTTATTACCGCAGTCAACCCTTGGCAAATTACAAGTGACATGTCATGGTTCTGCCCACACCAGCAAACGCCTCTAAAGGCTTGAGGCCTGTGCTGACTAATTTTATGTCAACTTGACATAAGCTAAAGTCATCTGAGAGAAGGGAACTCAACAGAAAAAGCTGCCTCTATGAAACCAGGCTGCGGACAAGCCTGTAGGGCATTTTTAAACTTAGTAATTGATATGGAAGGGCCCATCCTACTGTGGGTGATGCTATCCTGGGGCTGTAGCCCAGGGTGCTATAAGACAGTAGACTGAGCAAGACTGGTGCACCCACCTCTGCTGGCAAGGAAGACACAACACGGTCGGATTCTTCTCAACAGCCTTTATTGCAGGAACGCCTTGATGCTGCTACAGGGACCCCGGGAACCCAGGGAGGTCAGCACAGGGAAAGGCTCCGTGGCCTCTTGGGATTGGTCAGTCTGCCGGCACCTAATTTGCATGCACCCGCTGGGGAGGGGTTGGCACCAGATTCCGGCTTACACCTGCGCTGATGTTGTTTATGACAATGGCACACCGGAAACCACTCGCCATCTTAGAGTTGGCTTCCTACACAAGACAATAGCGGCACTTCTCCTGGCCTCTGTATCTCTTCCTGTTTTCAGATTCCTGCCTGGTTTGAGTTCCTGTTTTGTCTTCCCTCAATAGACAGCAATTTAGAATACATAAGCCAAATAATGCCCCTACACACCCCACCATGCTGTTGCAACTTAGCTTCATCATAGCAATAGTATCCCTAACAAAGACAAGCACTCTTGATAGCCAAAGTTAACAGAGAATCTCCATTTTCACTAGATATTTTTGTCCCTCTTTGTGTTCTGTCTGCACTAGGACACAGTGCACCCTGAGACAGCAACATGTTTTGTTCGTTACTTTATCCTTAGTTCACAGAACAAGCAGTCCCCGGCTTATCACAGGCACAACAAATACTGAGTGAGTGAGTGTGTGCCATGTGAGCCTATACAAAGAATAAGCTTAAAACAATGAAACTGATTGTTTCATAAACACATCCAGATGAGCACCTCGATCCTCAGAATAATCACTTAAAAGGACAATAAGCATTTTTGGCAATACTACAGCAATTGATCAGTGTTTTGATCATGAAGGGGGTGGGGGGTGGCTAAAGTACTGCCCCTAGATTCTTAAATATTTCAGATTGAGGTATGGTTTTAACAATGACCAGCAAATGATATAGAATTTGACATTGACCTATAACCTCTTTGACATTGTGTCTTTGATTGAAAAAACAGAAGGGAAAATTGTTATTTCACAGAGATATTGTGAAAATGAAATCACACCTACAAAAAAAGAAAACAATTCCTAGCAAATGGATATAATAATAAGCATGTGTTAGGTGTGGGTCTCTGTGTTTGGTACTGGACTGCCATGCATTTATTTCTCCTTCCCTCTTCTCTTTGCCCTTTCAATCTCAAACTGCTTCTAGACAATGTCTCTCCCTGCTTCTTCATCTACATGATGTGAGTGGAACTTCAGAACTGGGTTAATTGGTTTGACCTGTGCATCATTTCCCCAGGAACATTCACTTATAGAAGGAAACTAATATCTCAGACTTATTGAAATTTGACAATATTACTGTATAGGATCCTGAGGGGGGGGACAGAAGGGGCTGAAAAGATATAGTCTGGAACTGTTACAGCCATCCTAGAACCAAGAGAAAGAATATATCTGAGAATGGAACCCAATCAGAAGTCAGAGCTGAAGAAAGGAAAAGGTTCTGAGAACAACATTTGGTAATGAACTCAGCCTGGCGACTAGAATTATGTGAATTCCTTGGAGGTTCCTCTATGTGGGCTTTAATGGGGCATTACTATAGATACATAGATTTTTTTTTTGAGAACTGAGTTTTTTCTTTATTTCTTTTTTATTCAAGTAATCTTTCCTCTTTCAGTAGGGATGTTTACCAATTCCATCCTACCCCAACCTGTTCCCTCCTGTTCCCATACCCACCCCTCTTGCAAGACATCCCTCCCCCTGTCCACCCGCAATGTCTGTTTCGTTTCCCCTTCACAGGAAGATCCACATGCCCTCCCTTGAGCCCTCTTTGTTACTTAGTTTCTCTATGTCTCTAGATGGTAGTAGCATGGTTATCCTGTACATTATGGCTAATAACCACTTATAAGTGAGTACATACCATGTTTGTCTTTCTGGGTCTGGGTTACCTCACTCAGGATGATATTTTCTAGATCCATTATTTGCCTGCAAATTTCATGAGCTCATTGTTTTGAACAGCTGAGTAATACTTCATTGTGTAAATGTACCACATTTTCTTTATCCACTCTGCAGATGAAGGGCATCTAGACTGTTTCCACTTTCTAGCTATTATGAAAAAAATATGCTAGGAATATGGTTGAGCAAGTGTCCTTGTGGTTTGGTGGAATATCCTTTGCGTATATCCCCAGGAGTGGTATAGCTGAGTCTTGAGGTAAATTGATTCCCAATTTCCTGAGAAACCACTATGAAGTTTGTCCTCCCAGCAGCACTGGGGAGTGTCCCCTCCTTCCACATCCTCACCAGCATGAGCTGCCGCAATGGTTTTTATCTAAGCCATTCTGACAGCTGTAAGATGGAATCTCAAAGTTGTTCTTTAATAAATGTTATTTTTATGAGCATTAGTTAGTGTTTTGCCTGTATGTATGTCACTGTGCGGGTGTCAGATACTGCTGGAACTGGAGTAACAAACAGTTGTGAGCTGCCATGTGGGTCCTGGAAGAGCAGCCAGCGCTCGTTACTGCCGGGCTATCTCTCTCACTAATCCTCCTCAGCTACTTTTTTTCTCAATGACTGAAACTTTGATAGTCATCCCTAGTCACTGACAGCCTGGGATTCTCATTAAGTTGCTGCTTGGACTATAAATTGCTCAACTTCCTGTATTATCAAAACTGTTTTTGCATTATCCAAAAAAGTTAAATGCAAAACTTTAGCCTACTTCTAAGAATTATTTAACAAATATATGAGACGATCAAGCACTTAAGATTATATACTAAAAAATGATTCTAGAAAGTAGACCCAAAACAACCTAAGTACTCATTAATAGGAGCCTTAAGTGATTATACTACATATACACACAGAGTAAAAATATAAGAAAGCCTTTATGTACTGAGGTAGAAAACTCAGGTGTCTGGCGTGCTGGTACGCACCTATAATCTTAGCTACTCCAGAAGGTAAAGCAAGAGGGTCACAAGTTCGAGACCACGGCACAAGACATTTTCTCAAAAAAAAAATTTAATTTAGAGACAAAGAGAGCTAGGAATATAACACAGTGAAAAAGCACTGACTTAGCGTATGCCAAAAAAGCATCTTCAATGTATATCATTTGAGAGTATAATATATAGAATGGCAGAAGTGAGTGTTACCATTTGTGTAAAAACAAGAATATAGATCACACTTGTTTATATTATATTATTATTTAAACCTCTAGAATGCACAGAAAATCAGAACTAAGAACTCAGCTGTTAAGACAGACAATTCTGCCTATGGGGTGGCACATGTCTTTAATCCCATCACTTGGGAGACGGTGGCAAGTTCAAGGCAAGTTTGGTCTACACGGTGAGTTCCAGGGCAACCAGAGTCACACGTTGAGACCCTGTCTCCAAAAAAATTAAGTAAATTCAAGGAATTTTTTTTAAGTCAGGAAAAGACCATGAAACTGAGTAGGCAGAGAGGTAGGGGAGGGCCTGGGAGGAGGTGGGAAAGGAGAATGAATTGTAGGAGACTTTTAAAGAATTAAAAATTATTTTTAAACCTGTGGTATAATACGCATAAAAATAGAATGTACCGCGTTACCCTTCCCATCCTTTCACAGAATTATTTTCATCTTGCTAACTGAAATTCATTAACCACTAAATCCTAATTCCCCATTGTCCCCCTAGGCCCCAGGAACCAATATCCTACTTCCTGTCTACATGCATCTTACTGCACCTTCCTCCATAGAAGAATCACATGGCGTCTGTCGGATGCTCTCAAGGCTCATCTGTGTTGTAGCAGGCATCAGAATTTCCTCCCTCTTTATGTTGAAAAATATCTCATCATGTATACATATACATGTACAGTGTGTATACGTGTGTGTGTGTGTGTGTGTGTGTGTGTGTGTGTGTGTATTTGGGTAAATGCACAGCACATTTGGTTTTTCTTTTCATTCACTGATGAATATTGGGGCTACTTTTGCCTTTTGAATGTTGTGAACAAATTTTGATTACAATATACAAGTATCTTATCAAAGGCTTGCTTTTGACCCTTTTGAGCATACACCCATAAGGAGAACAGCTGGGCTATGCAGTAATTCTATTTTAAATAACTTTAATAACACCATACTAGAGCTAGAGAGATGGATCAGCAGTTAAGAGCACTGGCTGCTCTTCAGAGATCCCAAGTTCAATGCCCAGCACCCACATAGCGGCTCACACTTATCCATAGCAGTAGTCCTGTAGGATCCAATGCCCTCTTCTGGAGTGCAGATGTATGTGCAAGAAGCATTCATATACATAGAATACATAAATAAATCTTTAGGGCTGATCCCAACACTCTTGGGAGACAGAGGCAGGCAGATCTCTGTGAGTTTGAAGCCAGCCTGATCTACAGAGTGAGTTCCAGGATGGCAACCTCATTCCATTTTGTACAATGGCTCCACTAGTTCACATAACTACCCATCGTCCACAACGTTTCTGATTTCTCCACATCCTTGCCAACACGAGAGCTTTTCTGTTGTGCTGACAGTCCATTGGCATCACTATGGATTTTATTTCCATCTTCTTAACAGTCAGTGTTCCCTCTGGGTTTATCAAAAGAACATAGATGCTAACATATAGAGCTCCTATTAGCCAAAGAAGAGACACTTTATTCATAAAAAATAAATAAGTACCACGAACTAATGCACACTAAGTAAATGTTCTGAGTTTGTAATGAACAGAAAACAAAACCCCAGTGCACTGAGCACCACTAAAGACAGCCAGGGTGCACAGCACTCTAAAAGAATGGCAGTTAAAAAGCAAAATTAAGTATCTGTCCTGCTCATCCCAAAACAATAGTTACCTTAGGACAGATAAATATTCCTACTTGATGGAAGAAAGTCCTTTGCCAAAACTATTAGGAGTTAGCCATTGTGATACACACCTACCACCACAGCTTTCAAGGAGCGGAGACAGAAAAAAATCAGGAGTTTAACGCCAGCCTGGGTGGAATAAATAAGAGAATATAGGCTGATAAAGGAAGGAAAGGGAATAAAAGATAATAGAAGAAAATCAGTGTTTTGCAAGGCCTAGTAAAATAACTGTGTCAGATGACACTCATAAATGACTGAGCCCATTAAGTACAATCCTAGTAGGGAACGGTTACAATAGAGGTTAGAGTGTCATCACACGAACCCACTGTATCCTTACCAGAAGGCCATGCAAGCACTGTGTGTTTCCTAATGTGATGTGATATCACAAGGAGCACACCCCAAACACTGGGCTCAATGCAGTTAAGCCCCTACAAGTACAGTGCCCTCTGCTAACTAAGCTGCTTCCTTCTTAGCACTCTCAATTTAAAATGTGAAACTCCACCTCTCATTACGGAAGCCCCATTTCAGAGGGCTCAGAAGCCATGTGTAGTCGTTACACAATGCAGATAAAGAACATTTACATAACTGCAAATTTTCTATTGTTCAGTGCTACTCTGTAGCTAAATTCCATTTACCAGAACTTTAAAGGGTTTGGGGAGAGGACTAGGGAGCAAGTTAAAGAATACAAGATAGTTTAGGGAAGTAACAGTAAGAGAAGGGGGGGACAACTCTAGATTTAAAAAAAAAACTTAAAATATGTAATGTCCACAAAAGGGGGGGGTTATGCAAATAGAAAGCAAAGCAAGGGCCATGAAGATGGCTCAGTCTGTCAAGTGCTTGCTGTGCAAATGTAAGGATCAGAGTTCAAATCCTCAGAACCCATGTGAAAGCTGAGTGAGCAGGGAACCCCCAAAACAAGCTAGTGAGGCAGGCTCCAAAAACAGCAAGTTCCAAGCTCTGTGAGTGTATAAAGTAGAGTGATCAAGGAAGATACCCGGTGTCAACCTTCAGCCTCCAAGTGTGCATGCGCACACGTGTGTGGACACAAATGCATACATTCTATACACACTTACATATGGAGGAGGGGAACAAGCAAATGAGCCTAAGCCTAGAGGAAGGAGCAGATATTGAATACGAGTAGGCTGGAGAAAATGTCAGAAAAGTAGAGGGGCCAGGGGAGCCAGTTCAGTTGGTAAAGTCTTGGCATGAAATCATGATGACCTGAGTTAGGCTCCAGAACTCATGAAGATCTGGGCATTGTGGCATACACTTCTAATTCCAGTGCTGAGAAAGTAGATCCCTGGCAAGTCAGCCTAGTCTAGCTAGTGAGCCTTGGTGCCAGACAGAGAGAGACCTTGCCTCATAAAACAATATGGACAGGTCCTAAGGAATTACATTGCAAGCTGCTGACTCACACACACACACACACACACACCAAGGCAGGGAGGAATTGTGGTGATGGAAACCCAATTCTACAAGTTTCCTAAAACCACATTTGCCTTACACAGAGGCGAGAACTATAATTAAAATATATGGATTGTATTTGTGTCAGATTCCTTAAAATTAATTCTAAAATGATACTTCAAAATAGTCAACGAGGTCTGACTGTGCACCTGATGAAACTAAAACTGTTATTTTATTGGAAACAGATGACATGGTTGTCCATGGTTTCAGAGATGCTTGTGACGTGAGCGACCTCAGGCAGAGGAGAACAGGGCAGTAAGCAAGCACAGCCGTGACAACCATCGCACCTGGGTGATAGGGGACTTCATTAGGCTATTTTCTCTGCATTTCTGGTTGAATTTTCTATGATTAAAAAATCAATGGCTGTTGCGACGCCCATGAATCCAGTCCACACTGATTTCCGTGGGTCCCTAACATCGCCAACAAGTGAGTAGCACGCCACATCAGCAGATAAAGTAAGTTTCTGTTTTTCAAATTAAGTCTCAAAGTAACAGGGAAATTTTTTACCCTGAAGTCACCATTTGAAACTTAAAAAAAAATTAAACCATAAACATGTGAGCCTTCTCTGTCTTTGGGGTTCCTTTGTGGGGTATCCCTCCCCGGTAGCTCAACCTAGTCTGTGTCCATTACATACTTTATGCTGGACAGGGCTATGCTGCACAGGGCTATGCTGAATCAAATCCTGCAGGACACATCCGTGTTAAACACGCCTGGCACCAGTGCAAGATATACAAGCCTTTTCAACTGATTTTCCTTTGTGCTCATCTGCAGACTTACCATATGTATATGCATAAGGAATCCAAAACCATGAGATGAATTATAACTAATACTGCAGCAAATCTGGCAGGGCTCACAGGGCTTTGATGTATAACCTGCTTTAAGATCTCCAGGGATCTGAGAGAGCCCTTTAGGGAGAGAGTCTAATTTCAGTTCAGACTTAGAAAAGCTAAAAGTGTTAGACATATGTTTTCCTAAACAGCTAAACATTGCTGGAGCAAAATTAGAATGTGCATATGTTTGTGTTATAAATGTGTACTTACCACAGATCAATGCTGCTCTCTTCTTGCACACTACAATGTCCCTCATATACCCACTCTAAATGACTAGGGATAGCCTCAATATCCATGCGCACAGACATGCACAGCCTGCATTTTCATTACTATAACAAATCACTGGTGCATAGATTTAAGCAGTGATATATAGAAAGAACAGACCTGCTAGACTTGAAATGCACATTTCTCTGTCTATAGCCCCGATAATTAAAACATTCTTTATGTGTTCCCTTTTCCCCATTTTTATGTTTTTATATGAAAATGTAGCTAGAAATATGGAGCTATGGGGCTGGAGAGATGGGTCAGTGGTTGTGAATATGCCCGGCTCTTCCAGAGGACCTGAGTTCAATTCACAGCATCCGCATGGCAGCTTCCACCTGTCTGTAACCCCATTTCCAACATCCTCTTCTGGTCTCTGCAGGCACCAGGGATGCATGTGATACACAGATATACAGCAGGAAAACACGTAATACATATAATATAAAAATCTACAACAGGAGAGAATGTTCCTACGCACATAGATTTCCACACAGGTCCCTAGGGATACTAAGTATCCCTAAGCATCGGTATCCAACAACTAAAGCACACAGAAAACCTCTGTAAAAGGCAGCAAGATACCGAGCAACTTAAATCTCTTCCTCTCTGGCCTGGGATGCTTTGAGTAGCACTGTCCAGAAAAAACACTTTCTGCAAGCTCCCCACATATAGTGACTGCTGCTGAACACATGTATGTAGGTTGTAAGCACTTAAAATATGAATGTTGTGGAGCTGGAGAGATGGCTGAGTGGTTAAAAGAACTTGAAGTACCTGCCAATTACATGAGTTCAGTTCCCAGAGCCCACCTAGCCACTCATAGCCACCTCTAGCTCCAGTTGCAAGGGTTCGGACACCTTCTTCTGGCCTCTGGCAGCACCAGGCAGACATGCAAGTAGGCAAAACACCAATACACATAAAATAAAAATAGTATACTGTTTTTAAAAAATGAATATTGTGACTTGGGAACTTTTATATTTATGTGTGCGTATATGTACAGGTGGGTGTGTGAGCACATGTGTGCACATGCACACGCACACAAACACACACACACACACACACTGTACACACACACAGGGATTAACATCAGGAATCTTCAACTGGTCTCCACCTTACTTTTCGAGACAGGGTTTCTCACTGAATTCATCTAGACTGGCTGGCCGGCGAGCCTCCCAGCTCGTGGCTGTGTTTGTTTGTTAAGATAGGGTCTCACGTTGTTGACCTCAAACATGCTATATAGTCAAGGGTAACCAAAATACTCTGATCCTCCTGCCTCCACCTCCTCAGGGCTAGGACTAGAGACATTTGTCACCACATTCATATAACTTAACTTTAATCAGCAGGCGTCGCCCACGGCTACACTAATTGGACAGTGTGGCAGCGAGTGACAGGGCACTGCTGTGTATTTACTCACAAGAGGGTTTTTAATTTATTCTAACAACCTGACAAATGCAAACACCATGCAGCTAGAACAAATTCCCAGCCCCAAAGTCCACACATCTCCTGAACCTCTCTCTAGGTTAGATGTAAGTCTTCAAATCTCCTGAACCTCTCTCAAGGTCGGATGTACTCTCTGAAGCCACAGGGCCTCAGTGTGCTGTTACATTTTGGCTATCAATTAATTACATTTTTATTCATGTCCCCACCACAAAAATGCAATACAAGGCTATGACAGAGTTTTACTAAAAAAAAAAATTAGGTAAGTTACCATTACAGATCTGTTGAAAAAGAATCCCATATTATTTGTTCCTTCCTTCTGTGACAGAACTGTATATTTACTTTGCCCAACTAAAATCTAGTAGAATAGTGAGATAATGAAACACACAAGTTAATGCCTACAAAGAAGAATATAAGAATTTAGGTATCAGAGACCAATCTTACCTGAGAATTAGAGCTAACCACTTCATATACAGTTATAGCTACAGAACCAAACTGACCAAAACTCAGCGAAATTAGATGATAATTGGTTCTTTTAAGTACTCAAATAAAAAAAAAATAGAATAGAATACAGCCAGGTATGGTAGCACAAGACCTTAATTCCAGCACTTGAGAAACAGAAGCAAATGGGTGTCTGTGAGATGGAGGCCAGCCTTGTTGACACAGTGAGCTGCAGGCCAGCCAAGGTTACACAGAGAGGAAATATATAATAATGATAATAATAATAACAATAACAACAAGAACATAAAGGAGAAAGAGTCAGACTAATACTTTTAAGCTTTTTGCTTGTTTTGGTTTTTTTGAGATAGGGTTTCTCTGAGTAGCCCTGGCTGTCCTGGATCTTGCTCTGTAGACCAGGCTGGGCTTGAACTCAGAGATACGCCTGCCTCTGCCTCCTGAGTGCTGGTGCCACGCCTGGCCAGCTGACAGACCAGATTTCTATGTAAAATTTAGGACCAGTGAGATGGTTTGGTGGCTAAAGGTGCTTTCTGGAAGCCTAATGTCCTCAACTCAATACCTAGGACCACCACCACCACCCCCATGACAGAAGAACAAAACAAGGTATCCTCTGATGTCTACACAGGCACTTTATTTTTTTGTTTTTATTTTTTATTTTTTTATTTTATTTGCATACACAAATAAAATGGATTAACAATCTTAATGTAAATGCTGGCTAGTTAAACAGTCATCCCACCACCGTCAGCTCATAAAGCTAGATGATGTTTGTCATTAGTTTGCCCCATTATCTCACAAGTCAAATACAGAGAATAACAACTATCACGGCTCAGGTTGCCAGGCTTTGATAATACAGCCCAGAGGTTTCTTCCTCCATGGCTCTAGCACTATCCTCTCCCCCAGAGACTGCTTTCCTGCCGCCCACTCTGCTTCATTTACACCAGAGTCTTTCACTGAGGCTTCCGTGTGACGCAGGACAATAAATAACATTTTTAAAAATAATGTTTGGTCCCTGCAGGCACAAAACAACGATGCTTTGCCAACAGAGAGACAGTAAATGGAAGTTCTCAAAAGGAAGCCGCAACTTCAAAGGGTGACTGAGTAATCAGAACTCCAGCGACAGAGAGAAACCGGGATGTTTCAAGTCCAAGGCCAAATGAACTTGGGCCATCTGTAGTTTCCTTAATTGTCATTATTACCCATCTCTGTGTTGACCTAACTGGCCTAATATTTACCTATTAGGTAAGCCCTACATAACATACAAACAGACCCCTTCTATCCATCAACCCAAAAGCTAAGATCATCACATAGAATCCGTGGCCTAGTTCAGAATTCCCCCAGATGTTCCCACTACTATATTTACAAGGTGTGTCCCTTTATGATTTTGTTGTTGTTGTTGTTCTGTTACTATAAAAACTCATGCAACTACTGCCACAATGGAACATGGAATTTAACTTAAATCTGTGGTTCCTGGCCATGGTTATTCATATTTAGCTCCATAATGAACATTCTCTATACCCTTTAAATTAAAAGTCGTCTTTAAATAAAAGGGAACTCATTAATAAAACATGCAGACTTTTTGTCGAGACGTGGCCATAAATCTGAAACGGGGGTAGCTCTGATTTGATATAAGAATGTTCTAGGGGCTGAAAAACAGCTCAGCTATCAACAGCCCTTGCTGCTCTTACAGAGGATCTGGGTTTGGGTACCAGCACATGTGGTATACCTCTCTCTCTCTTCCTCTCTCTCTCTTTCTCTCTCTGCCCTCTCTCCTCTCTCTCTCTCTCTCTCCCTCTCTCTGCCTCTCTCTGCCCCCTCTCTCTCCTCTCTCTCTCTCTGCCTCTCTGTCTCTCCCTCTCTCTGCCTCTCTGTCTCTCTCTTTCCCCTTTTCTGTCTCTCTCTCCCCCTGTCTGTCTCTCTCTGTGTCTCTCTGTCTCTGTCTCTGTCTCTTTCTCTCTCACACACACACAAGATAAACAAGTATTTTAAATGTCCTAAAAGAAATGTGATGATAGAAGAAGGTGCTTTCTACCTGTTCTCTCTAAGTTATCTTGATGACCAGTTCGCTCTAAAGTCTGTGTGAGTAGCCAGCACCAGGGGAGTAGATTTACCAGTCATCTTCCTACCTTGCACACCTACCTAACATGTTGCAGAATTTACAAATTAGAAGTCCAACCTCACCAGAAAATATTTCACCTTACATAAACTTGCTTCAATGCCTCAGGTAATAAGATAAGCAGCCTATAACAATGTGGTTTTTACAGACCTGGGGAGATGGCTCACTTGGTGAAGTGCCTGCCACCCAAACCTGAGGACTCGGATCTCTAGCATCTACATACAAAGCGACACCGTGCCTGTGACTCTGGCCCTGAGGAGTTAGAGACAGAGGTCCCTGGAGCTTGCTGGCCAGCTAGGCTTATCTAATCAGTGAGCTCCAGGTTCAAATAAGGTGACGTGATAGACACATGAAATCCATGTGCGTGTGCAAGCACTGTGCACACATAGGCACATTCTTTTTTAAGTTCGAGTCGAAGGCTGCTTGATCCATCATTTTCTAACCAAGTGTCAGTCAATATTACAGTTTTTCATATCACCCAATATCATTTATTCAACAAATTACTTCTTACCACTTAGCATCGCATGCCATGTACTCAGGCACTCACCCACAAACTAAGATGAGTCCTGGGCCTGATGATTCTCCTCAAACTCAGATTTCATGGTTTCCTTATGCTCCAGGGCAGACTCTCCTGTGATGCCCCTCCTCAGAGTCCCCCCTTTTCTCTCTTTGCCTGATCCCAGTTTCCTGATTGATGCTTGAGTACCAGGTCTAGCTTCTGCTTCTCCCCAGCTCTGGAGACAGCTCTAGATGTCTGTGGTGCAGCAGAAATTTGAGGACTACAGGATATGGACTGTATGTCTGAGCAAAACAATGGGAATACTATCAGACGGGGAGGAAGAAAGTTCTAAGGGACATATTGGAAATGGACTCTGGGCTCCCATGCAGAGGAGTAGAGAAATGGATAAGAGGCTGGAATTTGTTGTTTTGATCACAAGTGATGGGAAAGGGGACTATGGGAAAGAGATAGAAGTAACTCCAGAACCCTGAGATTCTACGAGTCTGTGTGTGTATTTAGAAGCTTTGAGGCAAGAAAATGTAGGAGACCTTGTAAGTAAGGTCTTAGAGCTTGTGGTGGTTTGAATATGCTTGGCACTATTAGGAGGTATGATCTTGTTGGAGTAGGTGTGGCCTTGTTAGAGGAAGTGTGTCACTGTGGGAGTGGGCAATAAAACCCTCCTCCCAACTCCATGGGAGCCAGTTTTCTCCTAGCAGCCTTCAAATGAAGATGTAGAACTCTCAGCTCCTCCTACAACCATACTGCCTGAATGCTACCATGCTCCCACCTTGATGATAATGGACTGAACCTCTGACCTGCAAGCCAGCCCCAATTAAATGTTGTCCTTCTAAGAGTTGCCTTGATCCTGGTGTCTATTCACAGCAGTAAAAAATCCTACCGAAAACAGTATTCTACACAAGGTCTACTTAAAGATGAGACACCAGGAAAGGAGGAAATTACACCCAAAACCTTTTTCTTCTGTTGTTGAATATGTTTGTACAACAAAGGGTATGTTTAAATTATAATTTAAACAATAAAACACCCAAGTTTCCACCTTCCACATAGAGAGTATTTCTCTCCATTTTTTTCTCCAGCTCCTTGAGATTCGTCAGAGAATTCAGTGGATGCCTCTCAGGTTCGAATCATTTTCTCCTACTGCAGAGTGCCTGAGTGCACTTAACCTCAATATGCTTGCAAGTTTTTTTTTAGATTGATTAAAATAAAAACATACTTTCCACACTAATATTAAAGTTTAAAATTGTAGGTCACTTTATTGTTATAAATTCAGTCAAAATGTATATAATCCAAATAATTTGCTGTTTTTAAAAAAGGGAAAGACTTTGAAAGATATGGTCTTATGACCCCACAAATACTTAAGGAGGAAAGAAAGCCGGCTGAACTATTAACCTCATGCACAAAGAAGAAGAGGTTTGGAAGAGCTGCTTCCTGACCAGTAAACATGTGTTTGCCCCACAACCATCAGGCTGCCCTTGCTGTTCAAGCAACCACGAAGCCGTGCACTCTTTCCATCCTCTTATGTGACCTCAAACACCTGCCATTGCCTTGGTAACTCAGTAGATATGTCATCACCACCCTACTCTGCTTCTAAGTGTTTGCCAGCTGCCAAGCTAACTTTCCACAAGAAATTGAGCGGAATCCACCTAAGCAAAAATGAGTGCTGTGTGAAGACATGTACAGGTTGTTCTTTCACTCCAATTTCTCCCTTTAGACTAAGACTGTGGAATAGCCATACTCACCAGGTGATGCACAAACCCAAGGCTGTTGGTGATTTCTGGATCTCCCGAGAAAAGTTGCACTCCTACATTTTCCCACCATAGCTGCCAAACATAGAACACAGTTCCTCTGTTCGTCCACCTCCCTCTCTGGATCCTGCTCCAAGGAGGCTGGGCTGTTGTCAGAGACACAACTTTTCAACAGAGCATTGATGCTATAAGCTTGCCTTTCTAACCCCTTGCCAACACACTGGCATGACTCAGAATCCATCCCTATCCCTAGAGGAAAGGACAAAAAAGAAAATCAAATAACACCAGCCCAGACACAGATCACAAGCATTTTAACTCATCTTGCCTTATATTAATCAGCAGCACAGAGTACTGTCTTGCTAGAAATGACTGGGCCAGGATCACACGGTCACTAATGGTCAACCAAGGACTACAGTTACATTTGGCAAAGCATGCTACAATTCTTCTGAGTCCCCAGCATCTCAAAATAGCAACCGGACAGAACTGTTTCTCTACAACTACACGAAAAGCCTACTTCATGGAGAGGTGTGCTGGCTAGTTTTATGTCAACTTGACACAAGCTAGTCATCTGAGAAGAGGGTACCTTGATTAAGACGTTGACTCCATAAAATCAGGCTGTAGGCTAAAGGATATTTTATTTTATTATTATTCTTTTTCTTCTTCTTCTTCTTCTTCTTCTTCTTCTTCTTCTTCTTCTTCTTCTTCTTCTTCTTCTTCTTCTTCTTCTTTTTCTTCTTCTTCTTCTTCTTTGAGATAGCTTCTCTCTACAGAGCTCTGCTTGTCCTGGTACTTGATATGTAGACTAGGCTGGCCTTGAACCTGCCTCTGCCTCCGGAGTTCTGGGATCAAAGAAGTGTACCAGCACATCCCGCCATTGTTTTAAATTAATGATTAATGTGGGAGGGGACAGCCCATTGTGGATAGTACTACCTCTGGGCTAGTGGTCCTGGTGTTATAAGAAAACAGGCTGAGCAAGCCATGGAGAGCAAACCAATAGCACCCTCCATGGCCTCTGCATCAGCTCCTGCCTTCAGGTTCCCACCCAGTTTGCGTCCTGCCTTGGCTTCCCTCAAGAAACTGTGACTTAGGAAATGTAAGCCAAATAAACCCTTTACTCCGAGTTGTTTTTGTTTGTGCTGTTTTATCACAGCAATAGTAACCCTAAGACAAGAAGCAATAATCTCTTAACCTGTGCCCAAAGCAAACCCTACCTAAAAGTTATCCTTTGGAGTGCTGCCTAAAAGGAAAATTCTCGCCATAGTTTCAAATCTGAAATGTCTCCGAGCTTACAAACAGTTCTCAGAAAAGCTGCCAGGCTTAAAGTGGAAATGAGACTCTTAAGTCTTCCATCAGGGAAATCTAGAATAGACGTTTCCTGGCAAGTGTGTGCTCCTCCCTCTATTGTGGGAAACAATCTAGTCACTGGAGTTTCCAAGAGTGGCATATTAACTCTTCCAACATTCCAGGGCGCCATTTACTAAATTACCTTTTTGAAGATACTACATGGTCCCCCAGTCCTTTGGAAAAGGTAATTATCCTCCCATGGGTGACTGGTTTATTTGAGTACTGTGCTCACCACAAGCCATGGATGATCTCTTTGTGTGAAAATGGAAACATGAAACTTCCTGTAGGAGTGACTTTTTTTCACCTTGTTTATCATGCAGTTCAAAGTCATATTCTCTCTGTCTGTCTCTCTCTGTCTCTCTGTCTCTGTGTGACTCTCTCTGTGTCTCTGTCTGTCTGTCTGTCTGTCTCTCTCTCTCTCTCTCTGTCTCTCTGTCTCTGTCTCTGTCTCTCTCTCCCTATATATCCTGCCCAGTCTGCTTTCTATTGCTGTGATAAGGACCATGACTCAAAACCAACTTGGAGAGGAAAGAGAGTTTATTTGGCTTACATGTCCCAGTCACAGTTCATTGTTGAGGGAAACAAAGACAGACACCCAAGCAGGAACCTGGAGTCAAAAACTAAAGCAGAGACCATGAAAGAACATTATAGAAGTGCTCCTCATGGCTCTCTCAATTGCTTTTCTATATAACCCAGGATCACCTGTCCAGGGGTGGCATTGCCCACAGTGGGTTGGGCCCTCCCTCATCAATTATCAATCTAGAAAATGCCCCACGGGCTTGCTTACAGAGTGACTTGATGAAGACAGTTTCTCAATGAGGTTGTCTCTTCCTAGATGACTAGCTATGTCAAATTAACACATACACACTCAGACTTACAAATCAGTACTAGGTTAAATATACATGCACAATAAACTATAAAACATTATCAAAATTAGTTCAAAACTGACCCATAATGTCTTGCCCTGATCTACTTTAGAGGCTAGATCTAGTTAAAGTTTCCATATTTTAGAAGATAGTAGAATATTTAGTGATGATTTACAAAAACAACCAAAACAGACTATATAGATCTAAACATAAGACCCTGAAGAATTCCAGCAAGATGGGCCAGGACGTCCAGTACCTTGCTGTCCTATAAAACTTACCTGCGTCAGGAAGCCTTGCCCCGGAAGTCATCCCCCAAGATGGGCTACTTCTTTAGAGTCCTGTTGCAGCTAAGATTTGTATCACAGAACTGGGTGATCAACACATTAAAAACTGTCACTAAAAAAGGTAGTTCTAAATATATTTGTCTCATCACCCCAATTCCATGGGCCTCTATAAACCCCTCTAGAGCTTGGATGTCATATATTTCTCTTGTACTCTGCCTTTGTGCTTTGTTAATAAGCATAACATTTGTTATTGATTTGTAAGCATAAAGAACCATGTTAGATGAGAAAGCTGTGGGTGTTTATCATGAAGAAACTAGGACTGTGCTTAGGGATAGGCTCTGCTCACAGAACACCCTGAAGGGACCCTAGCCCACGTGAGCATGCGGCTCTGGCAGGCCTTGTCCTTCTTCCCCATTCCCTCTGACTTGCTAAAATCTGTTAGATTACATTCCTGAAGCTAACCCCTAAGGTTTAGTCCCTTATTTGGCCACTTCCTCCTCCTGAAGTTGACTACCTAGTTCCAGCTATCAAAGTATTGGAGTCCAGTAATCGAAGCCCCCCTTGGCTCACCTAACTAATATGCTCAATTAAAATTAAACACCTCATCCTAACATGGGGTTTCCCATTTTACCTTTATTAGCAACAATTTGACTATGGCCCATGTCTTGTCTTTTCTCTATCTAGAAGCAGTCATTTGTCCCCACCCCACCACCCCACCACCACCCCCAGGGACGAATACCTCTTACTACTCTCTCTCCCTTGCCCCTTTCCTCCGTTCTTCTTTGTTCTACCCACACGACACTTAACCCTACCCTCTGTCCCTCTGGGACAAATAAGTCTCTTTTGTCCTAAGAATTTGGTCTTGGGGTGTCTTAAGCCAACTTTGAGGTGCCCTACAGTGCCCACATTTGCTTGGTTCCTACAATCAGGAGACTCAATAAAAGTTGTTCTTGCTAAACTGCCAAAGTTTCTGGGACAAAACATTAAGGCTAATTCACAACTTTCTGGCTTCCTCTCAGTTCACCGCCAGAAGCACTGCCAGTCCCTAGAAGCCTTCTTAGCTCCCCAAATCCAAACAGCTTACACCACTGACTCAGTGATGGATGAGTTTGTCACTGTGTGGTCACAACCCCTGCTCATCTCCTGCACAATCTAAGACACCCATTTCCCCCAACCCTGTCTACAAGGAGAAAACTCCAGGCTAACACATCATCACTCCTCATCTCCATTTCTGACAACCCATCCAAGAGCACCCAGCCAGGGTCTCAGGTTTTAACCGTATATGGACACAATCACAGCTTCTAGCTCATACATAGGTCATCATGTCATGCCCAAGATCCAACCACTGACCCCTACTTTAGCCTGGACTTGTGACTTCACTGACTGATTGCCACTTGTGAGATCGGTGAACTCACCCAAGAGCTGCCTCCTAGTAAATCTGCCTTTATCCACTTTTAATCTGGTCTAATCTGGCCTATATGTGCATAACAGAGGGAGAGAAAAAGCCCAATCAATCACATTGGAATTTATGAGGGCACAAAACAGCTATTGGTATGCTGAGCCTTAGACATAATGTCTATCTGGTAATCTACCACAGCTACAAAGTGAAATGCTGACTTACAAAAATATTAACAAGTCTAAAGATATTCATTTCATTATTAAGAGATGTGATAGTCCTTAATAAGGGATAAGACTCTAAATAAAAGCTCCAAAGGCAAGCTAGGCCTAATAAAAGAACTTCCCTACAGTTGGCCAAAAATAGACATCTACCGTGTACTCTACCTGAGTCTATAAGAACACTTGCTGTGGGCACAGAATCAGAACCAGATGATTTTAAAGACCCATTCAGGTTAGGCATGTGATACACACCTTTAATCCCAGCACAGGAGGCAGATCTCAGTGAGCTTGTGGCCAGCCTGGTCTACAGGATGAGTTTGAGGACAACCAAGGATGTTCCACAGAGAAACTGTCTCAAAAAATCAAACCAAACCAACAAACAAACAAACAAAAGAGAGTCATTCGAACACTAAGTTTAATATGTATGATTGACAATGTCTTTAGTTAACACAAGGAGAAAAAGGAGAAATGGCTTATTCTGAATTGTAACTATTTAATGTCATACAGATCCAATGTCAAGAGACACCCACACACACAGCCCCACAGCCCAGCAGTAGTGGCGCACGCCTTTAATCCTAGCACTTGGGAGGCAGAGGCAGGCAGATTTCTGAGTTCAAGGACAGCCTGGTCTACAGAGTGAGTTCTAGGACAGCCAGGGCTACACAGAAAAACCCTGTCTCAAACAAAAAAAAAAAAAAAAAGACCCTCCCCCATAAAGTCCTTCAAGGACTGATAAGAAGCACCTGTCTGAAACACTGAAGAATACAGGACCACCCTCTATGCACAGTCGGACCTTCCCTTCTCTGTCTACAGTACCTTAAAGTATGGAGTACTAGTGAAAGTTTCTTGCCATATCAGCCCAGAGCCCTTGTCACAAGACAACAAGTTCATTGATAAAGACTTTGTACACAGTAAGAAGGCTTCTGTGTGGGACATTTTAACTCTCTTGAATTAGCCTCCAGAAGGATGCAGTTCATAAGGGTTCATAAGGAAATGGTGCTCCTGGACACTTGAAACTTTTATTTTACGCAGCTATCACGTATATTATGATTAATTTACAAGTGTGAATTATTAAACTTCAAACTTAGGTAATTTCCTTCCCTGAAAATCTGCTAAGAGGGATGTCCTCATGTCACAAGCTGAATAATCCGAAGTCAAGACTTGGGGAACCATCGCTGCCACTTAACCGTGTGACCTTTGGCAGAACACTTAGCCGAGTCTCAGTTCCTCCTTTACACAGCCAGGAATATGCTTTATGTGTGTGCCATGATAAGTGAGATCATGTGCTCTGTAAGTCAGGCATGGATTCAGATGGAAGAGACTGAAGAAGATAGTGAAATAAACACCCTCTGAAAATAGGATTTCTAAAATAAATACAGAATACATGAAATTTTTTTAAAAAAAGTAATCACAGAACTCAGAATGTTGAGGCAAAAATATTTCACGTTTGAAGCCACTGGGGCTCTCTCACAAATTTTGTCTAATTAATTAAACAAGAATAGTTTTTTTTAAGTCAGTTCAGTCTCACTGACCAGAATTTTATTACAAAAATCTAGAAATAACTTCATTCTAGTATATATATGTTGTGTTTTTTTTTTCAGTTTCATAGTGTTTTATTTTAATTTCCTAACAGTGATAATCTTTTGAGTATTAAGGGTTTCTACAGTTTTTAGTCTGACCTTGCGTTTATCTTAAATGGATTCAGTGAGTACTGTGAACAAAAGCATAGAATGCCCTATGACATTTCAATGGAAGATATAAAGGATATATATTGCATTTGTCATGCAGGTTAATTACATATTTCCTGGTACTTAGGAGTTATTTCAGAACAGAACTACTTAGATTGTGACAGCAAGAGCCTCGGCAACAAGTGTGATGCAGGTCCAGTATGGCCTTAAAGATGGAAACTGGGATGTGGGGGGGTACTGGATAATGAGAATAGGAGATGCAACTTAGCTACACAAACAACTAGTTGTGCCTGCTTAAAGACTGTGACATCATCAGAATTGGAAAAAGATCCTCTGTGGAACTCAGACTTGAATTTTCTTGGCGTCATCATATAGGAAATCTCATCAACCCCCACCTTATTTTGATAGTGCATAATTGGGAAGAGGGAACACCAAAGGCAGTGTTCTGCTTCCCTCTGCTAAAGAGGCTCCGGTTCCTTTACTGAAAGCTCTGTACTGATGAGAGCCGAAAGCCAGGCAGGGGTCCCCCCCTTTGTTGCTGCTTTTGTTTTTAAAAATGAAACCTAATTTCTGTATTGGATATGACGATGGGCTTACAGCTATTAGCCATCATATTAATAATTTAGAAAATGCATGCCTGACCACTTGTGTTCTTTCAATTCCCATGAACACAGCTGCAACCCACATTAGAAGCTAGAATGAATGAATATTTTTCAGATGAGATATTTGGGCTGAATTATTAGGGTAGCCTGTACTACAAAATTACTAATAAACATTGCTTCTGGCTCAATTTAGCCTGAACTCAGTGAACCTAGCCAATGGTGACAAATCAAAACTCTGAAATACCCTATGAATGAGTCTAACTAATCAAGGCGCCCTGTAGGAAGTAGATGCCAGGATTAATGAGCCAGTAGCTTCCCCATGCCATGCTGTTATTTCTTCACATAAATGCCCTCAGATGAGATTATCTTTATGTCTGAGAGGGAGAAAAGGAAGGTTACATTCTTTCAGCTGACAGGTTAACTACTGTCATTAGTAGGGTACACATCTGTGGGATCTGAGCTTTTTCTTTATCCCAAAAATTAAAATACGAGGTCCACCATGCAGATTAAAAACACATTTTCATTTTCAGGGAACAAAGTCATTGAGAGCAACCAAATACAAATTGCCCCAAAGTTGGAATTTCATCTCTTTTTCTTCTGCATATCAATATTTACAAGTTCCTTGATATGCCAGAATTGTTCTGCATCCTATTTAACTCTCAGCATCTGACATCATCTTTAGCAGGCTGCATTCCTAGATCATATGTTTCCATCAGCAACAAAAAGTAAATGCACTATCATTATTACATCATTACTTATATGATACATAGAATACTTAGTGCCAATTTTGAGAAGAAAATTAAGATGCAAGGATAAATATGTATATTAAAATAAAGCAATCATATAGTTATGTCATAATAGGCTTTGACTTTTCTGGCTAGCATATAGTAACAGATGTCAAATAGGCTACTCAGCAAAAACTACAATTCATCAGCGGCTAGACAGATAGCATGCTGTACTCATCTGACTTGCATTCTGATATTTTACACCGCTATTTGATCCTTACTAACTTTAATTAGTTATAACATTAACAAACTGGAGTGAGAGTTGCTTTCAATAATGAGTAAAAAATAATATGAAATATTTTTTCTGTTGGTTTTTTTTCTCCCCCCCCAAAAGGTAAAAATCTTCCACGTTTGTAATTAAGATTCCCAGCCTCTGCTTTCATCTTTGTTAAACTGTCAACCTCAACACTCTGGCCAGGTTAGCCTTCCCCTACCCTAATGGCACATATGACTTTAAAATGTTCAGGATTCTACACACACACACACACACACACACACACACACACCTACTACCATAGTAAAGAATAGTACTCCCGAGCCAGGTCAAGGGAAAAACTCTGTATACTTTCATTTTAACGTTGGCAAGTAAGCACTATATTACAAAATGTGTCTCTGAAAACCTCTATCAGCTCAGTTGATTTGCAACTTCTCATCAGTGTTCTGAGTTAGCCCTTTTTTAAAAAAAAAAAAATTAAAAATCCTATTTCCCTTGCCTTTGAGAAATACAAATTTTAAAGATTCTATTTAACATTCTTTATTGCGTTCCTACATCATAAAGTTATGCTTTATAGCAACATAAAAAAGCTGTAAAAATTAGCATCCTTGTAAACATCCTTCCATGCTCACTGGTAAAGCGATCAGCGGTGATTTGTACTGATCTCTTAAATGCAACTTGTTATTATGGTATCCAAAAGGTTTTTTTAAGCATTAGCATAAGACAAGGGAGAACATAAGACGTGGGTTTTTTTTTTCCTTAAAAATTAGTCTTCATCTCCTGATGCTTTATAACATGAAGGTTGTCCTGAATTTTAAGAAATATGTCGAAAGTATAGAAATGTCCCATTGTTATCCAGCATGGTGGTCTGAGCCCTCGGGATGCAGAGGCAGGAGAAACACTTCAAGTTTCAGGCCAGCCTGGGCTACATACCCAGGCCCTTTCTCCAATGCAACGAAAGGTCGTATTTTAATATGAAATCCAAAATTACTGTCCTTCTCTCTGAATACATTCCTGTTTCTTTGGGAAATGTACAGCTGAAAGACCCTGTAAACTCGCTGACTTGCATCTAGTTAAAATCCCTTATGTATTACGAACAGATGGTTTTCTTTATCATAGAAAATCATCTCTTTCTGCCTTCACCTTTAAGGGGATCCTTTGTGCTCTGGTTGTTGTAGTCCTTAAGGCTCGCATTTAGTCCTGTGGCACCAAACTGTAGTCTAGGATAAGGGTGCTTTTAGGGTCCCGCAACCAAATGAGAAACCCTCCCGTGGGAAGCGGGGTGCCCTCTCGATGCCTATGAGGACCGTTAGATTTCAGAGTGAGCTGGTTGGTTTTCCGAAGCGAGTCTAAGCCGGCGACCTTCCCCGGCCGGCTGGGGCAGAGACAGCAATTTCCACCGCGCCTTGGGGGGACGCAGGGAGCACGTGGCTCCGCTAGCTTCGAGGTCAGCTGGCACCTCGAAGCGTGGACTCCGGAGAGGACACCGGAGCCGGCCAGCGGGGGGCAGCCGGAGGAGCAGCCAGGCGTCTCGGGGGGAACCACAGCCACCCCCACCCCCCGATCGCGCCTCTCTCTGCCTCCGCCAGGGCTGCACGGAGCGCAGGGAGCCGAGGCCCGCGGCCGCCTTAGCCACAATGCCCTCGGGGTGCTGCGCCCACGCGAGGCGGAGCAGCGCGGCCTAGGCCGGGCTCGCGGCACGCAAGGCCGAGGCTGTAACCGCGGCCTCCTCTGGCCACGGCCCTCGCCTCACGCGCGCGTGCAGGCAGCGGGGGGCGCCCTCTGCGCCACCGTGGACGAACGAACCAGTCGCCAGAGAGGCGTCTCACCGCTCCACCCTGGTGCCCTCCTGCCCTGCCCCAGAGCACAGCGCTAGGCCCGAAGCCTCGCGAGACCCCGAGCTCGCGTGGAAAGCTCGCGCCCCGGCCTTCACGCCTCGCAGGCTTTGCAGGCCTGACCCTGTCTGCTGCACAGCAGTCAGCCTCGCTGTGATGGCCTCCCGGTGCTGCCCAGAAAGTAATTCCAAGTCTTTCAAGGGCGAAGAGCCCAGGCAACCCAACCACCACCTCCCCAGCTGAGCCTAGCCCTCTCCCCGCCCTTCTGAGACCCCCCACTTCCTGCCAATCCACATCACACCAAAACCCATCATTCTGTGTATCACATACGGAAAATGATTTTATTTTATCCATTTACATTTAACTTGATATAAACTTGTCCGGAAAAGTCAAATAATATGCTTTATATTAGCTCAAACATTTATTAAGAAAACCAAAGTCCATAAATAAGCACAGACAATAAGTTAAAACATATCACAAATTGACCAGTATGTAACAAGAATGCTTTATCTACACAAAACATCCTATTTCACATGTTTGTTCATTCTTAGAAAGCGCTTCTGTTCTCTGGGTTTGGATTTGACCAGCACATGCAGAAAGAGCTGATTGTGTTTCTCTGTACAAAGTTGCAGGGTTGTAGATGTCCGCCTGCACCCACCGGTGGCCGGCAGGAGGCCAAGGGGGCACGAAGGACGCGATAGGACGACCACAAAACAACCAAGGGCACAGAGCAGCGAGAAGAGAAGAAAAGACGAAAAAGGAAGCAAACGAACGCCAGTCTTGAAGGATCTAGAAAAGAGATGTGGCTTTTTGCTTTTACAAAAAGGAAAAAAAAGATTCCTTACACGTGTGTTTTGTTCTTCCTAGAAAGGCCTATCAAAATGGGAAAGACCACCTCTTCATCACATAAGTGCCTAAGTCCGCTCCAGCCACCCAATCCACTGCCATGTTCCTCCTGAGACGCCTTCCCTTCTACCCCCTCACAGCTGAGCTTAAGAAAAGAAAAACCAAACTATAACAACGAAAGCGGTCTTTTGCAAGCCAATCGAGGGTTGCATGGACAGTGACTGGATAGACAGGGTAGGGTGGTGGTCCGGGAAAGAAAAAAGGGAGGTCAGAGAAAGAATACGGGGCTAAATCAAATGGCATCAGTTGGGCCCTCAAATGAGGCGGTTGGTAGCAATGCTTGTCCACCTTTAAGACAAAAATCCCTAGCATTGTGCTGTACCTTGAACACGTCCATGTGTGACCAAGATGCACTGTGTGTGTTTGCGCGCGCGCGTGTAGTGTCTGAGCGTGAGCTATGGTGCGAGTGTGTGTGTGTGTGTGTGTGTGTGTGTGTGTGTGTGTGTGTGTGTGCGTGTTTCTGCCCACAAACCAGTCCATTGGTGTCTGATTTCAGATCCTGAGTCGACTCCCTGGTAAGTAAAATGGCGGGAAGGATGCTTTCTGCCGGGCGCGGGAGCAGGGACGTGAGGCTCGGGGAAAGACTGACCCCAAAGGGAGGCGCGGGCGAGGCGGGGGGTCGTGGGGGTTGGGGAGGGTGGTGACCGAAGTGTGGTCGGGGTGGCTGCCAGGCAGAGGCCGGGAGGAGGGCGCGAGCACGACCTGGGCGAGCAGGGGGCCGAGGCGGCGGGCAGCACGGGGTTCGGGGAGCCGGGCTCGGGGAGGGAAGTCGGGAGGCGACCTCGCCGGGGCTCGGGGAGGACCGGGGACACCGGGGAGGGGGAGGGGCTGGGAGCCCGGCGCGCGCGGCCGGGGGTCTGGGGGAGGGGACAGGGGCAGGGGCGGCGCCCGGGCGCAGCGGGCGGCGCGCGGCGGCATTAGGTGAAGCTCATGGAGACTGTGTGCTCGAGCGCCTTGCGGCGCAGGGAGGCGATGCTCGTGCCCCGCCACACGTCGCTGCTGTCCGGAGAGCTGCAGAGCTGGGGCGAGCCGGAGACGTTGCTGGGGCCGGGGAGGGAGGCGGGCACCATGCCGGGGAAGGCGGGCTGGTAGAGGTGCGACTGCAGCCCCGCGCCGTTGGAGCCCGCCAGGCTGTTGGACAAGCCCATGGAGTTGGGCGGTGGCCCGGCCGCCAGGCTGCACTGGGACAGCGACTGCGCCATGGCCTGCTGGCGGCCGAGCGCGGGCGGCAGCGGCAGCTGGGACACGCCAGGCATGGCGGCCGCCGCCCAGCGGGTGTCGTTGGCGTGGAAAGAGCACAGGCTGTCGCCCATGGCGGCGGCCGCGGCGGCGGCAGCCGACGGGAACTGGGGCAGCCCCGGCGTGGGCAGCAGCGTGCCTGGCGCGCGGAACACGTTGGTGGTCTTCTTGCGCTTCTTCCACTTGGCGCGGCGATTCTGGAACCAGACCTGCAGCGGGCGGGGTGAGGGGAAGGGAGACAAGACTCCACGAGGTTAGCGAGCAGGGTCCGAGCTTGAGGTCCCCAAGCCTTGCTTCACACCGTCACCCAGTCCCAGACTGAAATGATGCTCCGAGCTCGACACCCCCCCCCCCCACGCCCGGCGCGAGCTCGAGGCTCTCCGCCGCCGCGGAGCCACGCACGTCCCCTTAGCCTCCACCGAGCGGAGACTCCGGGCGCTCTCGTGTCGCGGTGCCCTCTGGAGCGGAACACACCGAGCAAACAGCACTGCATAGACCACCGTTTGCAGCGTTCACCGTCCTGTGCACTCTGGCATAGTCTGTGCAATGCACAGAGGTAGTAGTGGTCGTCAAGCAGGCATGTGTCAAGGCTCGACCCACAGGTGTACAAATGAAGACAAACATGAGTACCCATGTGACTTAATGGCATGTCTCATAGCACTGATGGAGTATAGAATTTTCAGAAACACTGGAAATTTGGGGATTGATGAAAGGCCACGAATGACATAAACAGTTTCAAAATCGAAAGACAAAGGAAGCTCCTAACATCACGGTTGACAGAGCAGAGAGGTTAATATAGTGACCCGTGTGGCAAAGTGAGCCACTGAGCTTCGGTGTTATTTGGTTGCCACCTTGATTTCTGATTTCTCCCTCAGTGCTTGGAGCAACTGCCACAATGCTCCTCCCCATCTCTCTCCCAAAACGCTCTGAGGGCGCCTTTCTCTGCCCCAAGCCATTCGGGGTGTGCTGGAGCTCTCTGACTGAACCCCTGGGCCTTACGCCTTCCAGTAACTTACTTCAGATTCGTGGTAACATGTCCTCTGATACCTGTAAGCTGAACATACCCCAACACACCTCTCGTTTTATAAACTAAAGCAAATTTCCTAAACAATGCGAAGGAAAGGAGGTCAGCTTTAAGAGTCACGCTGGTCAGGATGCAAATCTAAATTTGCTGGGACAATGGACTGGTTTTTTTTTCCCCCCAGGGAGAACTGTCTATTAAAATATACATCAAACAAGCCCTCCTGGCTTTTGTTTCCTGATTATGGCCCAGGAATTTCAGAGCCTACCAGGCAAATGTGCCTACAAATGTCAAAATCACTGTCACTGAGCAAAATTTCCTCTTAGAGGTACTAGACAACCAACCTATCCAACCTTGATAATTTCTCCTCACCATCTATTTGCATTTTATCTTTAAGGGGCTGGGGCTTCCTCAGAGAGTTTAGTTAGCAGACTTTTCATTCAAAATCTAGTTAGCGGGATGACTACTGAAACGAAATATAAAATGGTGCCAGGCACAGATCAGATGTTGACTAGTTTCCTCTTAGAATTTGGCCAACACACACACCCTACTCTCCAAATCCCCCCCCCACGTGATTTATCTGGTAATCCAATCTATGTAGTAGATGATTTGCAAGCTGAAGTGTCGAGGGTATGGATATACCTGCCTTCATTCTTGGTAAATCAAGAATTTATAGCGGTGCAAGCAAGCATACACTTTGCTTACCAGTGTGAATAGTTTTGCAGTCTACAATCCTCTCTGAGTCTGCCTTGCCTTCCTATCTTACCTAGGGCTTCTTCCAGCACTTTATCTTTCTCTAGTTTGTACACCATTTCCCACATTGCTGCTTAACCCTATATTGATGCTGGGTAAGCTTCCTTAGCGCAAGCTCTAGAGCTGTGGTGCGGGGACTAATGAGGCTTCAGGGCCCGATGATGATGATTGCAGCTGGATGGAGCTGTTAGCAGCCTTTGGCCTTGGGTGGACAGTGAAGAGACCTAAGGTCCCAAAGACCCTTTGCAGCACCTAGCTGACACTAGTGTGGGAAGTTGGGCAAGAGGACACCCTTGACTGAAACTTGCTGTGTCTGAAACTTGCAGCCTCCTAGGAACATTTTGAAAGGGAGAGTCAGGACCAATTCCTACCACTCCCCAGAGCGAGTGAATCCTAAATGGTCAGTGTTTTGAAGATGGTAAATTGGACAAAGGCTTGGAGAAAGAAGCAACAGAGAAAAAAACAAAAACAAAAACAAAAAACACTGCTCAGCAGAGTTTCAAGAGCAAACAGTACTGCAGAATCCAGAAAGAACCACTGTTAAAGGACAAAATATTAGAGGAATAATCGAAAAATCATGCTCAATTATGTTTGAGGGTTAGTAGTCAAATGATGGCTACAAAATTTTTAATGTTTCATGGTTTACTGAGATTCAAGGGGGAAAAATCTGCATGGAATCTGAACACCTCAATTCCAAGCTATGATGCATATGTTTTTTAAAATGTGAATGTTTCCACTTGGAAACTAGAGCATGTCGGGTTAAGATGCAGACAGAACCTAAGGGAGAGTTTTGGAATGCACTGATGACAACTCCAGGAAATCCATTAACCACAGCCAAAGACCCAACTTTGCACTCAGTTTGAAATGCAGCTCTCCTCAGAAAAATGCTTAATACAACAGTGAGAATCTAATGGAGGTTGGAATCTAAAAATCCACTTTCATGATATCTGCTGTTACAGTAATATAGACATACTGTAAATGTATTTTAAAATATATAGCCCGTTTAATTCCCCAGCTATAAATGGCTCAGGAATAGAAAAAGAGGGGGAGAAAGAAAGAATGCCCCCCCACACACACACACTTGAAGCAAATGCTTTATGAAGACCTCATTGGAATCCAGCAAATGATTAATGTGTAGATATGGGAGGAAATCTGGGGAGCTGTATTAAAGCCTAGATCTCAGGTTCATTTCGATCAGCCAGCCGTGAACTCTGGGCCGAATTCATTACACTTTAATAGTGCTGGGAGAGGAAGAAAATGCAATTTCTCATTCCATTAGAAAACTCGAAAATACTCTCAGCTTGTCCCCCCTATTAAGATGTGGCAGGTGACAGGGCCATTCTAGGGGACACGGTCAATGGAATTACAGCACATTATTTTTGTTCATATAAAATATTGAAAGGCAAGCCTGACTGTGCAGAAGTTATTTCACTGATTTGGTTTTTATGTAAATAAAATATTGAAAGTTAATTAATCCGTGCTAGAGACTAATGATTATGCTTATTATATTGCATTTGATCGCGTAATTTGCATGATTCTCGCATTGCTGCTTAATAAGCCATTCCAGGTTATAAATAATTCTGAAATTGGTTTCTAATAATGGCATGCTATAAAAGGAATGGTTTTATTACACTAGCCAGAAAAGGGGAACAGTACCATACAGGAAGTGGCCTCCATGTGAAAAGAGGTGCTTTAGTAAACACTTCAAAATGTGATATAGTCCAGATAAAGGCAAAAAAATAAATATACTGGATAATTCAGTCTAAAATTAAAAAGTATCTTTAAAAACATGCAAGCACAATAAGTTAAATGTTTAGATCATTTTTAATCAGTGCAGTGGCCCACATACTGGAAAGAATGTGTGGCAATCTGTTAACTATAAAGAAAACTATGAAGCACTCATCATATAAGAATGTAAACCAATTACTATTTAATTTGAATTTGGTCAAGGAGCAATGGTACAGTGAATTGTGAAGTAAATACATTTCCCATAAATTATTTTCGCATTACGTTACATAATGTTAATCATTTTGAAATGTTAATTAAGAAGGTTATGTTGATCTGATTACTTTTTAAACTATGAAACATTATTTTTAAAAAATATTGAAATTGCTGTTCTATTAAATTGTTTTTATCAGTAGACTCAAGCTATTATCTTCGGTTGAACATTATGCTAGAACAATTAACATACTTTGTCTCTTTCTTCTTGCATATTCTTTTGTGTACTTTTTGAACATAACTACCACACAGTTTATATTTTATTTCATTTATAACTTTTTCTATTAAAAGAATCACTGCCATTAACCTTTGGAAGACCTAATAAAGTTTAATAGACCTCATTTTCTTTTTTAATAAAATCAGCCATCCAATTATATTTTATTTGTGATTCTAAGTTCTATTTTAATTTGAACTAATTACCAATATGTCTAGGTTAAGATACAGCACTGCACTCTTTTATACAAAAATTAATAGCAAAGATTTCTCTTGAGAGCAAAAAGTAAATTTGTGAACTTTGATTCTTCGATATTGAGCTTACAATCAAGTATTATTGTTGGATTGTATATTTCCATGACAGTTTGAACCCACACTTAAAAAGTGTAAGGTGAAGATTTAAAGAACATTTAATATGCCCGAACAATGTAATTAGTACTCTTCATATGTGTAATGTCTTTGCCCCATTGTTTAAGCTTTTCAGAGTTCACTAACAAATACCCAGATTTATATTTAATAAAAATATTAATCGTTGTGAATATTTATCTATTAATTTGACCATTTTAAGTCTCTGGGATATTCATTTCTTATTAGAACAAAGGTATGTATTCCCGTTTAGATGAACTACAAAATGCCGAATGGAAATAAATCCTGATTTCCTGACCAATCAAATGTAAAAGAACTGTAGTTCTTAAAGTTAATTTCCAAAATCAGGTAGCACTGGCTTAACAAATTATTTAACTTAGCACCCAGGATTCTAGAAGGAAAGGGAAAAAAGGTCCAAAGTAGAGAGAAAAATATTTTCAGCACCGTGGATAGCTCTCGGCAAGCGCAAAGCTTCTTCAAGGCGCCTGTCAATGAAATAGTACATATTGCCAGTCTTTGTAAAAGAAACAAGAAAGAAAATTGGGGTTTATTAATCTTATATTTTCTCTCCCAATTTTCAAAAGAGATACAGGTGAAATTTTCTAGATTTCATATAATTACAATTTAGAAAGTGGTTGGATAAAATATGGGCACAATAACAAATTCCTCCATTACAATTTAAGCTTTCTGGCCTGAAAAGTTCCTTCTTTGGGTCAAATATCCACAACAGACAGTGCTCATTTCCTGCTTTCCTCCTTAAGGGAAATCTTAATTATTTTATTAAAATTCAAGACCCAAATTTCATAGGTGGTGTAGTATTTTCGGCCAGTCCCTGCGCGTAAATCACCCAAGGCAAAAAAAGCCTTTGAAAACAACAAAGCTGAGGGTGTTTTGCCTGTAAGACGAAAGAAGGTGATATTTTAAGAGAATAAAACCACACCTGGAAGTTTGAGTACTCCACCCCGCTTTTTAAAGACACCAACTGCACTGTGGTTCCTCTTCCTTGTTTCCTGTATTATTATGAAATGCCCCCCATTTATCCAAATGCATAATAGAAACTCATTACGGGGTAATGAAACACTTGTCAATAGAGCTGGAGCAAGGTGCGCGCTGGGCTTAGCTTCTGGGGAGACGAGAAGGTTCCCATCTTTGTTGGAAGAAGTTGGACTTGGGCCCCGCAGCCCCATAACACCGGGCTGCTTTTGAGGAGTTTTGAGATGAGGGATGGGGCTACAATGGAGGAAGTCCATGGGGGCCTGTGATCATCCTAGCCAATATTTGGACAGAGTATGGTATCCTCCGACCCAGGAACGTAGAAACAACAAGCGCGCAGCTCGGGATCCCAGCAGAGCACAATACCTACTCCGTGCTCTAATCCTCCCCTTCCCTCCTTGCCTTCCTCCCCTGAGCCCAAGCCCGCCTTACCTGCACCCGCGACTCGGTCAGCCCGATACGCAGCGCTAGCTCCTCACGCATGAAGATGTCGGGGTAGTGAGTCTTGGCGAAGCTCCTCTCCAATTCGTTGAGCTGTGCTGGGGTGAAGCGTGTCCGGTGGCGCTTCTGTTTCTGTTGGCCCTGCTGTTGGCCGGCTTGGCTGGGGTTGGGGCCGCCCTGGGGCCCCGGCTGCTTGTCTGGGTCTTTGGCGCTCACCGCCAGCGAAGCAGGGGTAGAGCCCACGGTGGTGATGTCCTCGCCCGGCAGCAGAGTGGCTCCTTCGACCGGGTCCGAGTTGGGTGCCAGGTCCCCTGGATGACCCCCAGGGTCAGAGCCCCCCACACCCAGCCTACACTTCACCGCCTCCCGGTGGCCCAGAAGCTCGGCGGCATCTTTCATACCTGAGGAGGGAAAGGGATCTCGATCAGTACTGTCCTGGCGACGTGAGGAGCCGGTGACTTCCCTGAGAGGTTCTGCTTCAGCCCCATCCACCGCTCCCTCTGCGCCCACGCTTGCCCCGAGGCGGAAACTGCCTGGTCCTCAGCCCGGTTTCCCAGGAATTGGACAGCTAGGTTGAAATAGCATCTCCTGGCCTCCTTCTCTCCACAGCCCGCTCTGGTGCTTCACAGCTCCGGCCTTCGTGTCTCCCACAAAACAAAACAAAAAACAAAACAAAAACAAAAACAAAAAAACCACTCCCAGGCCTGACAATGAAACACACCCGAGTCCTTTCACTAACTGTAACCCTGGTGTCCCAGGAAACCTTGAGAAAATTCTTAGTCGGGTGGTGCGGGAGAAAAAGAAATCAAGAGAGAGCCTTTGGAGGCTGCTCCTCCTGAGCAAAGGCGCTAAATGAACTCTGGCCAATTCCCTCTGACTTTCGGAAGATGAATATGTCTCCAAGCCTTCCACCTCTCAAAATAAGCCCAAATCAGCTCCGCCTCCCCCTCAAATCAGAGAAAGTGTTTGGGAAACGGAGTCACATCCATCACTAAAGCTCCCCAAGCCTGAAGCCCAGAACTTGGTAACCCAGATAGCTTCAAAGAAATTTAAGTAAACTCTATAGCCATAACAGTGAATCAAACTTTAGAGAATTCAACTTTTCTCTCCCGAGAAATAAACGGCTCGTCCCTCCCCGTCACTGGTAACACCGAGTCCCTTGTAGAAGGCAGGGATGCCCGAGAGGATGAGTTGGGCTTTTCTTCTCAACCAGCACACTTAGCAAATCCACCTTCATACAGCGGCTTCTCCTTCACAAAGGAGAAGATTTTTTTTTAAAAAAAGAAAACAAATTTAAGCACACTTAGAGGAGAAGGTGATGATAGAAAGGAAGAAGGGGAAAAAGGGATGAAAGAAATTCCAAATCAAAGCAAACAAGAGTGGAAAAAGAGAGAAACACCTCCAAACAAATTATCGCGGGCTAGAACTCCTTCCAAAAATAATAATATTAATAATGAAGGGGAGAGAGAAAGAAAAAAATAAGAAAAACAAAAAGGTGTCAGCATCCCCAACTCCGTTTTGTTTTGGAATCTACATATTCCATAGATTTTTTTTAAGACGATGTTAAATCAAATTAAACTTTAATACAGCACAATTACTTTTAAAGAAATTAGTCCATTTAGGGCGCATTAAGGTAAAATAAGGAACAAATTGACAATTTCCTGCCCCGGCTTCTCCTGGCTGCCCGGGTGAGAGGCGCTCACTCACCTAGCCTGGCGTCCAGGAGGTCGGCGTGAGACAGCATCGCGCACCGCTCCAGGGCGAAAGCTGTTCCCCCCCAAATTTTAGCGGCTTTAAGTTATTTAAAATAGATATAAGCTATAAGCTATACGATATAGATATATATAGATCACCTAAATGAAAGAAAATTCGGTTTGTGGTTAAAAAGGGGGCTTCTTGCATTATAATGTCCTTTAGAGAGACGGGGAGGTGCTTAACAGATGAATGAACCCGTGAGCAGCTCGGCGAGGGGACCAATCAGGAGGGCAGCCTGCAAATGTCAGCGCCCGGAGAGTCCCCCACTCCGCCCGCCCGCCCGCCTGCGCCTGCCGGGAGGAGGCGGCGGCCGCAGCCCAGGCAGCTCCAGCCTCCAGCAGCCGCTAAAGCAGCAGCGGCCACCTTGGCCTCGCCCTGGGCCTCTGGGCCGAGCCTCGGTCAGTTCTTCCCAGAGATTTTCTCCGGGCACATCTCCCCTTTCCTTGTCCTGCCTTGCTCGCTTCACAGGCTCTGTGTATCAGAGCTAGGGTGTCCCTGGAACGGGGGCAGTTCAGACACCAAAGCAGGACATGACCTCTGCATGACCTGAGAGTCGCCACCCCCAGCCCACACACATCCCACCGCACCCGCGCCCCCGCTGCCCCTGCTCGTGCCAGCTAGGGGACACTGGACCGCGGTAGTCAAAGCCCTAGCTCACCAGGCAGCCAAGCTACCATCTCTAGAACGACCCTAAATTTCTGCCACTGTTCTGCAGGCCTTCTCTAGAGACCCAGACTCTGGCCTACTGAGCCCCAATCCCATTGCAAGCCTAGAAAATAAAGAGGAAGTTGCCCCCCCACCACCACCCCGCCAAGGTCCCCTGTCCGCTTTGGGGGAGGGGGAGACTTCATGAAGTGAGCCTTCCTCCAGAACTCCAGAAGCTGCGTTCCAGGGCCACCTGCCCGATAGGCCTACACTCTCACCCAGGTCCCAACCTGCTCTTTCGGTCAAAGTTTCTAAGTTCAGCTAGACGACCAAAGCCACTTAAGGCAGTAAATAAAGTTAACCGCTCTTTATTTTCCTCTTGGATGTGTTAAACTACTTGAACAATTTAAAGTGCTTTTGCACAAGTGAAGCGAACCATTTCTAATGTTCTGATTTTTCAGAGCCAGCCAACAACAAAGTTTAGATTAGTAATATATTTCTAACCAGAGTAATTTTCAAGATCATTAGGCATTTATGTAATTAGTGCCAAATCTATAAGCTTTTATTACGATTATTAGAGTAAAATCAGTATAAATTTGTACTAATTTACTACTGTTTAGACTTGGCTGCCAAGCCCAGAGGTTCTTATTGTAAATGATAACTGAGGAAATTAAGTGCAAAATTCTGTACCGTTTCTGATCTGCTCCCAAACAATCCGTTTCAATTGTATTTGCAGCAGAACATGATGCCCCTTTAAAGTTATTTGACTTGTATTTTTATTTGCAACACAAGAAAAATGCCCTCTACCCAAGGCAAAATGAAAACTGATATTTACTGCTCCCAACTTGATTAACATTGATTTTTAATTCGAGGGTGATGCAATTAAGATTATTCATTTAGTGCAAATAAAGCTTCCACAAAGGGTGGCCCTCTGAAGTCTGTTTTAAATAATACCGAACAAATGGCTTTTTTTGTTCGTCGCCCAATTGACTTACACAAAACATTGAAAATGCTGCCCGAGAGCAGATGCGAGGGTGTGTGTGTGTGTGTGTGTGTGTGTGTGTGTGTGTGTGTGTCTGTGTCCTTTACTCTGTGTGTGACAGGGAAGAGCAAGGAGACAAAGGAGGCGGCGAAGCAACTCTGGGGCAGTTTTGTTTCCTCCTCGTCCTCAGCCCTTTTCAAAGTCCTGCGGTGCCCAACCCGGGTGCGCGCGTCTGCACCGGGGCACACTCGCTTGTGAGTGCAGGGTCTGGGCTACGTGGGTGTCGCAGAGCGCCGGAGAACGCTCACTCCGCAGCTCGGGACCTGGCGGGGCTGCAGTGGCCGCCGGGCAGCGGGTACCAACCGGGCCTAGCAGGAGCTGGGCGCCGCGAAGCCGGGGGTGCGCTCTAGGAGGAGCCTAGGCGACTCTAGCACGCCTGGGAGCCTCGGGGGCTTTCGGCCAGCGCCTGGTGTGCTATCCAGAACGGTTTTTCCTGAAAGGGAAATCCCAAGCCCTAAAGCAAACCGAGCCCCTCTGGTAGCAGCTTGATTTTCTCTATACACCTCCCACTCCCCATTTTGACAACTCGGCCGCGATCAGCAGGAGGGGACAGTTCAGCCTTCCAGGGCGGGACTGTACGCTCTGGACCTGGCACAAGAGCACGCACCTGGGACTGCCCCCGGGTTTCAAACTACCAAGGAGGGGTTTTCTGGGTATTCAGGCCTGAAAGGCAGGTAGAGGTGTAGTCAAGTGGCTAAAGAAGGAACCAGAAGGTGGAGTACAGAAGGTGGAATAGCGGTCGCCTGCTCGGTAGAAGAGTCTAAGAAGTCCGGTCCTGCGGTGACCTGGCTGCTTAAGTGAGAGACTTGAGAGGTCACCTGGGAAGAGAACAGGCGCGAGCTTACAAGTGTGTGCTCACAAGCGCTGGTGCCCGCTCCCGCAGCAGCCCTGTATCTGCTGCCTTCCTTGCCTGGCGTCCTCACATGTACTCGCTCGTATATTCTGCTTTGTTGTATCTTTCAGGTCGATAAATAAATGTGTAATAGTTAATGTGAAGACACATCAGAGTAATAACAATGGGACAAAATCAAAGGATTATCCATCTCTGTTAGTAACCACTGAATAACAATGTTGCAGCGTGATTGATAGCCCGCTTCATTTTATGACTTTTCTATTGGTCTTGATTTTTATAGCAGTGTAAACAAACTAAATCATTTCTTCCAAGACTTCAGAGCACAAGCACCTCAGAGAAGGGAGGGAGGGAGGAAAGAGGAAAAAAGAAAAAGGGAAATCTGAGAATGGGAGGGGGTGACGGGGCAGCTTGGGGGCGTCGCGGTGGGGAGGGAGCGAGCTGGAGCCGGGACCTGGCAGCCAGCAGGCGTGGCAGGGAAGCAAAGAGAGTCCGTGTGTGAAGTGGTTGCCCCCACGCCCCCACTCCCTGTTCTCGCTCTGCAACTCGGTTTGGCCAATGTCTGAATCCACCTGGGCAGCGTGTGAGATGTATTTACCAGAGTTTTATTCGCCATCATCTTCCCACGTTCCTGGGGCAGCCGGGAAAGTGCCGGTCAGGCCCATTGCTGTTGATAATTCAAAGCATTTCCCACATGATCATGGGAACTGAAGTCCCTAACAAGGCGAGGCTTTAGCGCAATGGCCCCCAAATCTTCGGAATGACAAGAATGTCTTCAGAAATCACTTCAAAGCAAAGTAAAAGGATTTTCTATGACGGATCCAGTGATTTTTCCTCAATAAATAGGTTTTAGATTGTTACACACACGTAGAAGTGGAACAAAGGGAACTACCAGAAAATATATTGGTTGCCCCTAATAAAATTTATTTAGACAGTTTACTTCTCATAAAAAATAGAGATTGAATTTTGTACAAGAGCCTGCCAAGGGACGATGCACCGGGAAGTCTTTTTTTTCTTCTTCTTCTTCTTCCTACCCCCCTCCTTTTAAAGAAAGCACAAAGGGCCTTTAAAGGCCAGGGAACTGGCTCCTGGCTCCCTTGGCAGGAGCCCCAGACCAAGGAGAACTTGGTAGTTCCATGAGAAGTCGACTTTGGAGGAGAGGTGTTTGTTTAAAAAAAATCTTATAGCTATGTAAATTATAAGTACACCCATTATACAAACAATGCCGCTCCACTCTGTTTGACATCCAATTCGGAACAAGTCTTAGAAATAAGGTGTAGCTGGACCAGGCAGGGGAAGAAGATGGGAGGGAGAGACCCACCGGCAACAAACCCGAAAGATGGATTTATGCAGATTAGGTTTAAGATTCTGATTTTTCTCTCTAATTGTGTTTCTGCTATCATTGCAAATCCTTTGTCCAGACAGAGACAGGGAAAATAAAAATATATAGAGGGTTCTCCAGGAAGAATTGGGTAGTATGCCCAGAGCCCTAATTGCTTTTTCCACTTACAAAAATCTCGGGTGTTTGTTAAATGTAACTGTAAGCTGCTTGTGTTGTTTGTAAACAGCTCTTTTCTGTGCAGACAGTGGGCTGAAATATGGCGCGTTATTATTCACATTCCTGCTATTAGATGCTGAATTGTAACATTGTTCCCTTTAATGAGAAGCGCCTCCCTCAATAATTAACGATCTCACATTTTCCTATTTTCTTGCCTGATGAAAAGAATCAATTTTAATTCGTGGTAAATTACAGCCATGCTTTGGGGTATTATTTGCTTACTGAAAACAAATCAAGTGACTTGAACACTCCTGTTTACTTTTCCAGATATGCAATAACCCAAAAGCAACTGTACATCAGATCGCATCGCTCAGGCGCACTTCAGAATGGAAGAAAAGATTAAAACGCAGGGAGGGGACGCAAAGGAGGTGCGGGGGGGGGGGGGGGAATGCAGGGAGGGAGAACCAGACCCAAAACATTTGCAACAATGGTGACCAGGATTTCTCAGATCAACCTCAAAAGCCCGAAGTGGTGCTTCCCCAAATCTCAGTGTCCATCCTGTTCTGGTAAGGGTCCTTCAATCACATGACCATCCCGGAATTTCAGACTGCTCCAGCGGCGGCTCGTTCACCGGAGTGGGTAGGTAGAACAGGAGCTGAGAGAGCAAAGGGCGCTTCCACACTCCTCTGCCTGAGATAACTCTAGGAGTCGCCAGCCAGAGACCACAGCCAAGGAGGATTCGGTTGAATGCCCCTGCCGGTCCACTGCAAAAACTCCTTCCTCTTCTGGTGGGGCCTCTTCAGGGCAGAGAGAAGCATCTGTAATTCTTAGTCAAACAGGCACGGGCCTAGCTCAAACCTCAAGACCTCCGTAACTCCGGAGCTGAGAGACCTGAGGTCAAGACGCACTTAGCCTGTATTGTCTCCAAACAGAGCCGACTTAATCTAAAGGAAAACAAAAACAAAAACCTTGACTACAGACCCAAGCTCTCAATATTCTTTTTTCTTCTTCCAACACTGAGAGCAGGGTTTCATACATGACCTGTGCACTTGTGTATGCGCTTTTGTGAGCAGTGCACTGCAGGTCCATTGCTTGGTCACCTACAGGGCCCGCGTTTGCCAGTGGCGCTCAGAAGCAAGAAACCTGGCTCAAACTAATGTCATAACCCGGGAGCTTGAGGCAATACAGGAAGTGATGGATGGATGGTGGATTGATGGATGGATAGATAGATAGTTTTTCTTTGAATACGTTTGCACACGTTTGCTTTTGCAAACTAAAAGCAGATCTTCCAGACAGTCCCCCTGCGTGATTCTTCAAGAGCTGAACCGCCAAGACCCTAGCTTGCTTCTTTCTCTAGTCTTCCCCTTCTGCCCACTGCCGCTCAGAGGCCCTCAGTGCAGAAACAACCACACCAGACAATGACGAATCAGTTCCTGCCTTGTGGCTGTACTGTTTATCCTAGCTTCCCTGGCATTGCTGTTTGCCCTGTTATTTTAATGGGCCCAATTAGCCACCCGGAACATAATAAGTGGCACACGGGTTTTGTTGCATGTGTTAAGTTCGTTGCTTTTCTCATCTCTATTTACTTAGGATAAATAATCGTGTATCCGTTATTCAGTTAGGTGACAAGGCTAGTAATTGGAATAAGAAGGAAAAAAGTCTCATCCTTATACTCTTTCTATAACTAGATATAGCGCTAATAAGACTGCATCAATCTTATGTAGCAAATAAATAAAATAGACAAACAAACAAATTTGCCTCCAACAAGTTAATGCGGTGTATCTGAGTGGAAAGTAGATATTTTCACGCATTCTGGAGATGAGGAGTGACTTTTAATAAAATCACAAGAAAAACAAATGTAATTCTGTAAGCCATTTCTTCCAGAAGCCAGCATTCTTGCCACCCACTTCCCCCGCCCCGGCTTCTCCATCACAACCTCTCTCTTTTCCTAAGGAGTTGGTCCCGGCTCAGAATGACAAGGGTCTTGGCTTTGCCAGTCACTTTACACTTGGCTGGGTGAGATGGGGGCGGGGCAGGAATCTATAGGTAATTAGCCTTCTGCAAGTAGTATTTTTCTCTTTCTTCCACTTTCCCTCCATTCTTGCTTTCTTTTCTCCCCTCTTCCTTCGCTCCCTTTCCTCTTTTTCCGTCCTGCACGCTTTTCATCCTTTCTATTCTCCCTCCTCTTTGACCCGTGTCTCCTGCCTCTCTTTTTCTCTTTTCCTTCCCTCTCTTCTCCACTACCCCCCCCCCCCACACACACACACACACTTTCCCCTGCCGGCCCCCTTTCCCTGTCCCTTGTCCCCTCCCAGCAGCCCGAGTGCAGCTAATTCCGGGCGTCTATATTCACTCAATTAGAGAAATCTACAGTGAAGATCGATCTTCCATCTGCAGACATGCCAGCTTAACAAATTAGATTCTTGTTTCGTGCAGGTGATTTGGTGACAGTTGGGGAATTAGAAGTAATAAGTTGTTGTGTTTGAGCCCGGGCCCCCGCCCCCCGCCGGCGCCCCTCCCCGCCCGCCGCCCCGCGGCCGCGCCCGCCGCCCGGCACCCCCGCCGCCCCGGCTGGCCCGCGCCCGCCGCCGCCGCCGCATCCCCCGCCGTAATTAGTGCTGCTGCCCTCCATGTGGGCTCGATTAAACCGTGATTTAGCCGAAAGAAATATAATTATGGCTGCAAATAAAATAATCAGCATTGAAGAGCGATTTCCTTAATGAGATGGAGCGGTTGCACGTCACGGAGTAAAGGGGTCTCATTAAGAGGTGGTAATGAGGCTTGGGTGGATGGTGCAGTCACAAAATAGCCCAAGTCCCCAGCAGGCCCGGCCCGCCCTGCAAAGCGGCCACTGGGCTCTGCCACCCCGCCCCACCCCGCCCGGCCTCCAGGGGGCGCTGCGCCCGCCGCACGGTCTCCTCCCGTGGCCGCGGCTCTGTAGCCCAGCCGGGTCCTTGGCGGCCCGCGGAGAGCCAAGCTGCAGCCACGTCCCCGCGCCCACGTGCGCCTGCTCCGGTCTCCTTTCCCCAGACTACATGGAGGACAGCAGGCTGGGTGAGCGGATGGCAGCGAGGGGCCTCTGCTCGGCGCCGCCGGTGTGAGGCAGGATCAGACCGGACTTCTGCGAGCAGGTGGAGTCGCCTCCCGGGGTAGGGGTGGGGGGCGACACCACCAGAGTTCCCTCAGAGGCAGGTGCCACACCCAAGCTCAGAGCCTCAGCCTGGCCTGGAAGGCCTTGGAACTTACTCTCCCCATGGCATTTTCCAAACTTGATTGAAGTCTAGAGAAAGTCACAACACCATTTTAACTCAAAACTTTCTCACCTGGGTTCCTCTGATCTTTCTGGTCCATAGCTCAGGGGCCCTGAATTCCTTTCTTAGTCAAGGTATATATACACACTCCCGGATGCCTGGGTATGGTGAGGCCTCATTTGTTTATTTGTTTGTTTGCTTTCCTTTTATTTTTATTTGGTTTTTCTGAGCCAGGGTCTCACTTTGTAGCCCTTGCTGGCCTGGAACTCCCTGTGTACACCAGGCTGGCCTCCAGTTCACAGAGATCCACCTGCCTCTGCCTCCTGCGTGCTTGTTTTAAAGTCGTGGGCCACCACAGGCAGCTGGACGTCAGTATTTGTTTCTAATTGGATTATTAGCCTTCTCTGGGGTTGCAGTGTTGGACAAGGAAAGGAACAGTATCCATACACTGTGACTCTCAGCAGCTGACACCTTTTCTTATTTGCCCTACTATGTGCTAGGTCCTGTGTTAGAGAGATGGACAGATGTTACTTCTGGCCAGGCTTTCAAATGGGCATGGCCTACATAGAGTTTTCTGCTATGGTGGATTCTGTTCATCAGACAATTGCTCCCTTGGAAGCAGCCATGACCCAGCAGGAGAGTGCATGGCAGATGGAGACTGCTCTCCTCGTGGTGGCCAGGAAGCTAGCAGGGAGAAGGCCCTGGGTCCCAGGAACCCCAGCAAGGCCACTGCCCTGCTAGCAAAAAGACCTGGTTTTCTTCAGTTAGGCTCTGACTCCTGAAAGTTTTGCCACCTTTCAGGTTTCCTCAGTGTATAGACCAAGCCTTCAACACATGCCTCTTTATAAAGCCAGGGTCCCCTTTGCCCTCAGCATGGACTCTTCTTGAGCTGCACCCTGGGCCCCTCCATTTGCTTCAGGGTACTCTTTTAACTTTCTCCATCAATAATGTGTTTCTAGCCAGAAATCTGGTGTCCCAGGAAGATAGTAGCTCTCTTCAGTGCTACTAGTTAATGGAATATCTTTTATAGAATGTTCTCATTCTATAAAGGGCCACAAGGTGAGACGTGTCACCGAGATAAGTTCTTGGCCATAACTGGTAATGACAAGCTGGAAAGAGTCTTCCCCAAAGCACTGCCATCTTAAAGACTCTTCCACCCTCAACAAATATGGGTTGGTTTTAAATCCAAACCTCTATTAGGGTTTTCTGCATTCCAGAGTATTGTCAGGAAGCCTGCTTTGTGGGTGGACAGCTTCTGCCCCCTAGAAATAGGTCCTGGGCAGCTGGCATGGCCCCTTACACAATGGTGGCTCATGAATAAGCAGCCCTTACCCTGGGTGGCAGTGCAAGTGAATTAGATTAACATTCCCACCCTGGGGCCACAGGGATTGAGGGTGATTAAAGTCTGCCTTAAGCCCACTAAAGCCCCAAATCCACAGCTTACACTAATTCTCTCATTCACTCCCCAAAGGCATTTTCCACACTAGAGCCTGAAAGCCAGAAGCAGGGGGGTCTTCTCCGTCTCTCCTGCCTTCCCGAGTTGCTAACATATGGAAACAGCCATTTCTGCTCAGGGACAGTTCTCCCCACCCCCGCCCCTCACCCCTGGGTGCTTTAGCATGTGGATTTATTCACCAACCCCTTCATTTCTGAGAGGTCCCCCAAGTCACCCATTCGGAATGATGTTGACTTTTCGTAGACATTTTTCTTTCACATGTCTCCCTCCCTGAGAACCACAGATGCAGGAGGGAGAGGGGCTCTCTGTTAGGCGGGGCACAGTTAAGCTGCTGTAATGGAGATCCCAAAGTGGAGTGGCTTAGGGCAGACAAAATGTTATTTCTCTCACATAGCGGTCCAAGTAAACAGCAGTCCAAAACTATGTAAGAGGGACGTTGTCAATTTACTGATGCTCCGCCTTCGGGGATGCTTGCCCTGTGGACTAAGGTGGTAGCTGGGAAAGTTGCTGAAAAGCGATTCTTGGTCCTTTCTTTTGAGGAGACAGCTCAAAATTAGTTCTTTTCCTCTCACAAGACATTGGTGAGAATTAGGCCACAGGATCTTATTTAACTCAAAGGAAACTGGAGAACTGTTGTGTTTACATGAACTAGTTAAAGCACACAACCGTGCTCTCCTGCTCTGGGGCAGACAAAACTCCCACGCTGAACAGGAGCCTCACTGATGACCCTTCCTTCCTTAACTCTTCCTCAGTTTTCACACTGAAAGATGTGTGTGTGTGTGTGTGTGTGTGTGTGTGTGTGTGGTGGTGGTGGTGGCAGAAGGTGGATCAAGCAGAGTGAGCAGAGAAGGAAGTTGAGTTTAACTATCACTTTGATAGGACTGAGGACAGCATAGAGTAGTGACGCACAGTTCTCTGTGTATCTGGCAGGGCAGTGACCTGCCCTGAATGTGACCAGCACTTAGAGATGCTAGAGGCCCAGATGAAAAGCTGGGAGGAAGGGAGTGACCTTTGAGGGTGGGCCCTCTCTCTGCCCACCCCTACCCTGCCCCCAGCTCTTGTGAGCCCTGCAGCTCTGCTCTACAATACTCTTGCCTCCTTGATATTCCTCTCCCCGTGTCAGACCCACAGTGAAGGACAAACTGTCTATGAGTGGGAACCTTTGAGACCAGGAACTAAAATAAAATCCTCTCTCCTTTGAAGTTGTTCTTTGGAGTACTTGTCATCACACTGAGAAGTTTGTCTAGCATGAGAGGGCCGGCCAAGAGAGATATGATGGCTGCTTAAGCAAAAGAGAGCAGCAGTTGGATCTATAGCATCTCTTAGGAAGCCTAAGGTTCCCTTGCAAATGTAGACTGTAAAGATGAGGGTCTGGGATCAGCAATCTGATGCTTTGCCAGTTCATTCATCCATTGGCTATGTTATAATTTGGATATAATTTATATCTGCAGGTTCATGTGATGGATACCTAGCTGTAGAACTATATTGGGAAGTTCTGGGAACTCTAGGAGACCTAGATGGAGAAAGTAGACTATTGAGTCCTTAGAGAGCTCGCTCTCTCTCTCTCTCTCTCTCTCTCTCTCTCTCTCTCTCTCTCTCCCTCCTCCTCCCCCTCCCCCTCCCCTCCCTCTTCCTCTCCCCTCCCTCCTCCTCCCTCTCATTCCTTCCCTCCCTCCCCTCTGTCTATATGAGGGGAGAACCCCCGCTCACCTATACACTTCAGCCATTATGATAGTGTCCAAGCACACGGGACCAATCATAGACTAAACCCTCAGAACCCAGGAACCAAAATAAGTTCCTCTCTTAAGTTGTTCAGACAGTATAATTTGGTCACAGCTATGAAAAGTAACTAATGCAGGGTCTCATCCATCCATCCATCCATCCATCCATCCATGTATCCATCCATCCATCCATCCATCCATCCATCCATGTATCCACTTATTAAATTTGTATTGTGCACTGGCTATGAGCCAAGCATGGGACTTGAGCCTGTAGATATGATCTTATGATCATGCTCACATAGCTGACAAAACCAGACAATGGAGAGGTAAATGTGACTATGATGTGCCTAAGACAGTAGCTCAGAGAAAGCGTAGTCTAGGATCCTGGAAGTGATATCATAACAGAGACAAGAATGATATATAAGAGGTCACAAGCCCTATAAGGGAATTCTTTCTGCCAGGCGTGATGGCTCATCTTAGCAATTAGGAGGCTGAAACAGGAGGATTGGCATTAATTCAAGTCCAACTTGGAGGCTGAAACCATGTAGCAAAACAAACAAGCAAGCAGAAAAATAAAAGTCCAAGTCTAACTTTCTCCAGGGCTGTATGTCAACCTGGGTCCTGAAGTCCAGAGCCCTGGATTTAGTTCATGATGTTCCTTAAACAAAGGAGGAAGGGGAGCAAGAGAAGAGGAAGAAGAGGAGGAGGGAGAGGAGGGAGAGGAGGGAGAGGAAGAGGAGGAGGAAACTCTTCAAGGCAATTTCAAGTTGATTCAATGAACAGTTGTAGCTTAAGGGCCACATTCCCAAACCAAAGGAAAAAAAATCCCATGATACTATATAACAAAATTCCAGTAATAACAGCAAAGCTGTTGAATTTTAGCAAATGCATTCTCTGAGAGATTGAGCTAGTATGCAGAGGACTTCATCAGAGAGAGAGCTGGGCTGAGTAAAACAAGTAAAATCTATATAACGTGCCAAGAGATTAAATAAGGATTAGGAGACAGCTTTGAATCTTCACTAAAGACCAACAAAGAAAGGGCAGTCCTTCTGAGATGGGAAGCAAGCCTGTGGAATTCATCTCCTCCAAGAAGTGGTAAAACTGTGATGATGTGTGTTGGATGAGCATTTAAGGGGAACCAAAGACGGACAACAAAAGCAAATGAGAAAGTGACTTTTCCATTTCATCATTTAATAGTACAAACTTAAGAAATACAGGACTAGGGGCTGGAGATTTGGCTCAGTGGTTAGGAGCACTGGAGAACTCAGGTTCAATTCCCAGAACCCACATTGCAGTTCACAACTATCTGTTGCTCCAGTTACAGAGGATCCAACATCCTCACACAGATACATGCAGGCAAAACACCAATGCACATGAAATGAAAATAAATAAATTGAAAAAACGAAAAAAAAAAATACAAGACCTTTGTGGTAGGTCTGTAATATCAAGGACTTTCTATCTTGTGTCTTCTGGGTTGCCCCCAAGCTAGGTACATGCTGTCTAGGAGGGCTGGCTACCATGTTGCATTCTAGTAGCAGAAAAGTGTGTGTGTGTGGGGGGGTACAGGATAGAACCTCTATTTCCTTCAAAGACACAACCAAGGCAGGAGGCTAAGGTGGAGGATCGGGAGTTTACTGACAGCCTCAGCCTCACAGTGAATTTGAAGACATCGTGGGCTACATGAGACCCTGCCTCAAAAGTAAATAAACAAGCAAACAAACAAAAGAAACAAGAACTGGAAAGTGTGCACATCATTTCTGCTCAGAGTCATTAACCGGAACTTGGTACAATAATTATGCAGGTGCCAGGGAGGTCGAAAGCTGTCTTTGTCCTCAACAGCTATGCTTCAAGAGAGTCACAGCAGAGTCTTCTGTCAGTGATAGAAGGGGAACAGACGTCCGTCCGTCTGGCTCCTGCCTTTCCTACTCAGAACCTCCCACATCAGCACTTGAGAGCTAGTCTTCAGGAGTGTGTGCAGAGGCTGGGGACTGGTGGTCTCTGAATCACCATTTTTTTCTGGTCTTTTCGCTTCAGTACCTGTTAGTGCCCAGCTGCCGCTGCTTAGATGTTCAGGCTGAATCAAGATCAAATCTTCCCTGGGTTTTTCCCTTTGTCGAGACAAAATGAAGCCTTTACAGGGGTCACTAGATAGAGAGGTGAAGGAGCCAAGAAGGCCACCCTTAACTGTCCCATGTTACAAAGCCCCATAGCCTCTCTCAACATTTTTACACTCTTATCTGGAAGGACTTGGTCACAGCCCACATTTCCTGGTTGCTGAGTCACTCTTTTAAGTATCTACCCTCAAAGATGTATGTTCTTGCTGAAGTATTGCCCTCATCCCTATGTAAGGAAGCAACCCTACGTAAGGAAGCAACCCTGCCCGAGACTCAGGCTGCAGATGACTGTTCAGACTTTCCTAGCCACAACTTGTTCAGAATTCTCTGCCCTGTAGTCTTATTTCTGTGTCTTGGGCCTCTCCCACGTCTGTCCACCTGCAGAGCCACAGGCATAAAGGACAGTTGTTTGTGGGATATGGGTGGAACTTGGACCAATGAATGAGGGGTGTGGTGTTTTAAACAGTTTTGGCTTCCATAGACTTGGGCATTTGAATGCCTGGACCATAGGGAGTGGCTCTATTAGGAGGTGTGGTCTTCTTGCAGTAGGTGTGTCTCTGTGGGGGTGGGCTTTGAGGTCTCCTAAGCTAAAGCTACAACCAGTGTGACAGTCTCCTCCTGGCTGCCTTGGGATCGAGATGTAGAACTCTTGGCTCCTCCAGCACCATGTCTGCTGCACACTGCCATGTCTTTTACCATAATGCTAATGGACTGAGCCTCTAAAACTGTAATCCACCCCCAATTAAATGTTTCCCTTTATAAGAGTTGCCATTGTCATGGTGTTTTTCTTGCAGCAGTAGAAGGGGACCATGTGTGCATGTCATAGGTCCCTTACTGTGCTGGATGCCCCTCATCAATGGGGACAGAAAGCACAAGTCCAGTGCTGGGACCAAGTCACTCACACTAAGGAATTTCATTTTGATCTTTGGAATTGCTCAAAACTATGTCGGCACTGGCCATGCTTGTGATCCCAGCATTTAGAGACAGAGGTAGGAGGATTGTGAGTTTGAGGTTCATTCAGACTACACTGTGAGACTGTTTTAAAAAGGGAGTGAATGAATGAGGGAGGGAGGGAAGAAAGGAAAGGAAATTATACTAATTACATCATTTTCTTGATTTACAAATTTTGACATATACGGAAGATCTGGAATTCAAGATCATCCTGGGCTACATGGTGAGTTGAGGCCAGCATAGGTTACCTGGGATACTGTCTCAAAATACGATTCAGACACATAGTACTGAGATATTTGTACCGTTGCTCCATACCTGCATATTAGAGTGTGTGGCTGTACAGGCCTAGCTGTGATCTTGTTTTGTGATCTTCAGCGCACTCTATGAGAGAGTCCTCCACCACAGCCCTTCCTTATCATTCCCACATTGTGACCAATCAGTCTGTGGAGGAAGGGCCCAATTCCTCCTCCAGAAGGCTCAAACACACACGTGTACATACACACACACACATACACAAACACATATAAACGCGCACACACAGACATACAAATACACATGCACACACACACACACACACAGAAAGAGAGAGAGAGAGAGAGAGAGAGAGAGAGAGAGAGAGAGAGAGAGAGCTTTCTGTGCTCCTTAGACTCATTGTTCTACCACCTGGACCATTGCTCCTGTTTATTTCTTTGAGATCTCTATTACTAGACTTCCATATGATGACAGCTCTCTCTCTCTCTCTCTCTCTCTCTCTCTCTCTCTCTCTCTCATTCTCTCTCTCTCTCTCCTCTCCCCCCCTTTCACATCTCTGCCCAGAGCGTATTGCTAGAGAGCCCTATCATGATACCCTTTCCCCAAACCAAACCAGAGTTTCCTGAAATGTTCCCGTCAAATGCTTCTACCGTTCCTTCGCTTTAGCTTTTCGGCATGTCCTGATCTGAAAGCATGATACAGGCTTGCTTATTTATTGTGGCCTCTTTGCTTTAGGAGACTGCAAAGTCCACGAGGACTGGGACTTTCTCTTCAAGCTCCCTTTCCCCTAGAGCTGTCTGTGTACAGAGTATAGCAATCTAATAATTCAGAAAGGTGCAGTAGTATGGACCAAGAATATCCACACAGCCTCCAGCGGGCAACACAGACCACTGACATCATTATGGTCTCTGGTGGCAGCACAGACAGCCACACGGCCTCTGACGGCAGACTGGACCATAGACTCCAACACGGAGAACCTGAAGTCTAGAGATGGGCCTTGTGGCCAAGGTCCCCTAACGGCTAAAGGAAATCATAGCTGGGCTAAGTCTCCGCCCCGAGGTCTATACACACCCTCTGGATTAACCCTAATGAGGTTCAGTGAAATTTCCACTCAACATTGATACTTATTAGAAGAACCCCTATTTGCAGACCTCTCTAAACGATCTTTAAAGTGGGCCATGATGCTAGAGCCTACACCCTGAGGGGATACTTCACAGGGTTCATACAGAACACTCATATATTCGTGCTGTTTAACCCATCTTTATGCTTAATTCCCATCCATCCATCCATCCATCCATCCATCCATCCATCCATCCAAATATAGGCTTGCCCAAATCCTGGCAGGGTGATTACACTATTGTATGATAGTTTTCTGGAGACAAAAGGCAGGCTCCAGGAGCCTTGCGCTAACGCACAGACTATAGAGTCACGTTCTAGCCGGGCCCAATACAGACTCTCCACAAGTTCCCACAAGTCCAGAGTGGCCACCCAGCAAGAGCACCCGCTCCCTCAGGCAGGGACCCGCGGGAGGCTTGAGGTGGTGCCTGGCACGAAGCAGCTGCTCCCCAGGGGGCAGGGACGTGCCACGGCTGCAGTCTTTGGAGATTCTCACAGTCCTCGTTTTCAATTTGGACCTGGTAGCTAAAGAGGTAAATTGAGAATATTGATCAGCTCATCAGCTGGCAATTAGGCTGTTCTTTTCCCTTTCTGAAATTTGGTGTAACGCTTGTGATGGGAACGTGACCGAGTGCGGGCTCCAGAGCGCTTCTAGACTTCCGTGTGGCCTTTGAAGGCAAGGGCGCCTTGACTTGAGTATTTTTCTTGTTCCATCTCATCTGTCCACGCCATTGGATTTTGATTATTTGCATGAAGGAATGGCGCAAAGAGGGCAGAGCTGAGAAGAGGAAGGAGCAGGTGTGCTGGGTAAGAGAGGATGCCCGGAACAACTGTTGATCTGAGTTGCCAAAGAACGCAGAGCTCTCTTTCTTCCTGCGGTGGGTAGAGGGGTGGAGGGGGCAAGGGGCCGAACGGAGTATATTCTCAGAAAAAGACAGAGGTCCCAAAGAGAAGGTAGTGACATTAAAAACTAAGTAATGCTAAGCTTGTTTGTCCTATCTGCATACCGGATATTTACATTATGATTCATTACAGCAGCAAAGCATGAGGAAATATATATATATATATATATATATATATATATATATATATATATATATAGTTTTGGTTTTTTGGTTTGGTTTGATTTTTTTCTTTGTTTTTTGTTTGTCTTTTGTTTTTCGAGACAGGCTTTCTCTGTGTAGCCCTGGCTGTCCTGGAACTCACTCTGTAGAACAGGCTGGCCTCGAACTCAGAGATCCACCTGCCTCTGCCTCCCAGGTCCTGGGATTAAAGGCGTACGCTACCATTGCCCAGCTGGAACTGTGTATATTAAAGGGTCAAAGGTGAGAACAACTGTCCTAGAATCATTAGTATTTCCTTCTGCAAACAGTGTCCGTATTTTTCTGCTTGGCTTTGTTCCAACTGGCCTGCTGAAATCAACATATAACAGGAGTGCCTTGGGCTACTGAAACGGAAGCAGTAAGGGCTATGAGTAAGCCAAACAAAGCACATTGGCCACCCAACGGTCCAACTGCAAGCAGTGAAAGAAGTCACAGAAGCCAGGTTCCGTGGGTCCAGTATTAACTATGTAGCCTTTCAACAGCTTCCTTCGTGGAGGGAAGCACTAGTTTTGGGGTGACTTAGATCTCCTAGACATTAAGAAGGAATAGAAGGCAGTTGCAATCACAGCGATAAACATTGCCAAATACATGGTGGGCAAACCTGAAATTTGCTCCTGTAGCTTCTTTGCTGCTACTGAGGTGACCCTGTAGAGCTAAACCAAGCTGATTTGGTTTTAGATATTTTTCCTGCAGAGGAGAACCGGTGGATGTGAAAGCTGTAGCAATTGCTTTTTGGAAGGTGGACCAAGGTCCCTAACTCTTTCCTCCAAAGACAGTCTGGATTAACAAACCCCTCCAGCTATGGTGGTATACCTTAGAGTTAGCATTTTGGAGCTAGAGACAGCATGATCAGGAGGTCAAAGTTTGTCTTATATAGAGAGCTTGAGGCTAGCCTGGACTACATACATAACACCGTCTCAGAAATAAAACCAAACAACAACAAAAAACAATAACAGCAAAACCGAGCCCTAATCTAAATGTTTCAGCTGGCCTTCTAATCCATCGCCTCCACAGATAAACTCAGAAGAGACTTGTGAAGAAACAAGTTTATAACAGAATGGTACCAGACAACAGGGAAGCTAAGATTCCAGAACTTTCCTCCCTACCATTAGAACAGTTCCTTGATGTTGTATGCCGACCTGCAGCCTGCTTGAACCGGGTACACCTGGGAGGCAGGCTGGGGCCGAAAGAGACTTAGACGCAGAGAGATTAATGGAGACCAAGACATGATTCTGTTCAAGGCCCGCCAGTTTACTAAGAGAGTCTACTCATAAAAGGGGAAGGCCCATCCCCCACCAGTCCATTCTTGGTGTCTGGAGCCAGCCTGTAGGCGATGTGCAGAGTAGGATGTTCCTCTGAAATGTCTCAGGGGCCTCTCAGCAGGTAGCAAGTCAATGTCTTGGAGAGAGCAGTGGCAGGTGACAGAACAAAAGAGCCATCTAGGTCCGAAAGCTCCACCCTAGGTAATCTTCTTAGTGGCAGCAAGGTCAAAGTCTGGACCAGCCTGCTTCAGGGCTGAGGGAGGCTACACCTTGACTACAGAGGGGCACAGCCAAGCTCTGGACACCGATGCAGATTGTAGAACTAGAACATGACTTGCTTGGTAAGGGGCGAATGAAAACAGATACTCTTGTGGACACTGCCTTTCTGTAAGGCCCTGCAGCATTTTCCTTATGATTAGAGGCATTAAAGAACTGTGTAGCCCAAAGGAGCCATTTTCTAACTACGGTAAACTAAAATATAACTGTGTGTTTTGAGTGGTACCTAGTACTCAACAGGCACTTAATCAATATTCACTAATAACATTAGGCCACTCAGCGCTGAGCAGGAAGACAAGGCCATTTCTTTGTTGGCACCTACTTGGGTAATTGATAAAAATAATTGCAAGGCTTTAAATGTTTAGCAATGATTAGCTAAAACCATCACCTCTAAGCCCTTCCCACTTTGATAAACTCATTCCCAGAAAAATCCTCAGAGCCCTCGAAACAGCAGGGGAAGCAGCCAATACCCGCAGCTCAGAGTTTTCCTTGGGCTCTGTGAGCTACCCAATCGAGCCTTTTTGAATGATCTATGTAAATGAATTACGCTTTTTAATTAGGTGGTCTTTTCACTTGCATATTGATGTTTACCACTAATTACAGCGAGGCAGGAGGTCACTTGAGTGATATGGGAAGCAAGTGGCCTTTATTTCATTGAACTAAAACACTGACCGG